>NC_085100.1:1960209-1962709 GCF_963422355.1 Corticium candelabrum
AGCGACCTGTAACGTTAAAAATATATTTCCCACTTTTCTATCTGAGCAAGAGAGGCTTCCCGAATCCTCATCTGTTCACTGCGGAAGGGGGCGTGTCATACTAATGACTGCGCACTTTGCATTCATTGATGTTGTACTGTACTGTACATGTAGGCATTGGACGAAACCAAGGCGCTCGAGCGCAAGGTCACGCTACTGGAGGATGATCTGGATAGGGCTGAAAGTCAGTTGGAGGACGCGACGAAGCGAGCCGACAAAGCCGAAAGGACGGCGGAAGACCTGGACAGGTGGGATGAAGTCACTGGGGCGGTCGGGCGCATTTCGGTCTTGTCACTGATGTCGGGTGTCTGTTAGCCGTTTGCTACACGTCGCTACATTGTTGCTGATGTGGGCCGCATGGGGTTTCCCCGCACTTAATCATTGTTATTGTTTCTGTAGAGAGTTGAAGCGACGCGACCACGCGATGGCATTCGACGACGACAAGGCACTACACTCGCAGTCTGCTAAGTCTGTTAGACATGCTAACACGATTGGGTTTTGTTGGTTAGTTGGATGACTTGGAAGCGAAACTAAAGGAAAGTAAGGAGATGGCTAACACGTTTCAGAAGAAAGCCGAAGATGTATGATGATTTGATTGATTGACCAATCTGGTCACGTGATGTTATTTATCTTACCCATTACACAATATGGTAGGCGGAGAGAAAGTTGATTCTGATGGAGTCAGACCTGGAGAGAGCCGAAGAGAAGGCCGAGACATTGGATGAGTATGTCGTTTGTTATACAACTTGCGTTCACTTGTATTCATGCCAGTGATGCTCCAGTAAGTGTCGACAACTTCAGACTGAAGTCGATGGTCTGGCATCGAATGTTCGTTCAATGGAGACAAACGAAGTCAACGTAATCTCATTTCTCGATCTGATCCGGTATTCTCACTTCACATGATTATTATTCCTTCTAGTCGTCCGAAAGCATAGATCGTCTGGAAGAGAGGATAAAGCTACTAGATGCAAAACTAGGAGAAGTAAGGCGATTGTAATGCCAGCTTCTGGCTCTCTGACTGTGCATGTGAATTATACAGGCAGAGAAAGCAGCCGACGAGCACAAGATGAGGGCCGATCGATTGCAGTCTGATTTAGATAAAGCAGACGGTATAATACACAACTAATCTATTAAATGTGGTGTGTGTGTTTGTAATGCATTTTGTCTTTAGCGGAATTGGATCGAGAGCAGACTGTACACAAGCAGACCAGGGCTGAACTAGACAGCGTCTTGGCTGAGCTCAACGAGATATAGATGGCTAGGAGAAACGGCAGACTTGAGTTTCATTGAATGAGATAGACTCAATTGAATTGACTTTCCATGGACAAAAGAGGGTCTGGTTTTGTAGGCAGGCTGTATAAGAATTATGGGTATTTTTGGTTTGTTGGCATATCTTGTGATAGACTTGTTACAAAACGAGTGATAAATATGAAATCGAATTGTGCAAGTGGCTGAAATTACTGCACCAGATCATGACCGCCACACTTTTCAAAATTTTTATTTCAGTTAGCTATCTATTGCCGCAATACTTCTGGTTGTGAAAATACCTGATTAAATAAAATATATATTTAGGGATTAAATTATGCACTTTAACACGCGTTATGCCCCACCACTACTAAGTTGCTTCCGTTGGCCTTGCAGACTACAGTCAACTGTGAATATTGACACCCCCAAACGCAATCATGAGCAGAAACCACATCTTTAATTCTATCAAACCTAATATATTATCTTGCAAACCTGGTAACCAGTCCTAATTCATTTTAGTAATAGTCTAGTGTATTGTGAGATGCATCCCTCCAATACAATAGTCTAGTGTATTGTGAGATGCATCCCTCCAATACAAATAGTCTGATGTGCATGCCTCCAATTTCATCCTTTGTTGATTTATCAGCGGATATTTATTCCACGAGTAGAATAGGGTAGGCCAAAGTGAACTGAAAAGTTTGATTTCGAATGTCAGAGAGCAGACGTGGCATAGACAGAGGAAAGGAGAGCATCCTGTCTGCAATGTTGTCCATGAGAATTCACCTCATGGAGCAGACAGAAAGTGGGATATTATCAGTATGTGGCAATCGAATATGACAATCAACATGCAGCATCCAGCTACCACCAAGGCATAGCAAGGCGTCAGCTACACGACATCTTTCTACATAGGGAAACCTTCACTGACAGGAAGGCAGCTCCCTTCCCAGGGAATCCTCAGTGACACCCACAACTTAATTAACACGAACTACATCCAGCAAATATCTCCTCAAGTGTAAGTACTGATAACAGGAGGCAACTTGGATTTTAGTTTGACACTTTCAGTACAAGCATGAAATCCTCATTAATACCAACAACCCACTGACTTGTGGTGTGTGACTGTGTGTGTATGTGTGTGCGTGTGTGTGTGTGTGCGTGCGTGCTTGTGTCACTGTGTGTGCACCACTTCAACACACATGCTGTACACATTTCACAAGAA
>NC_085100.1:1965209-1975209 GCF_963422355.1 Corticium candelabrum
CACGCATACACACACAGTGACACACACACACACACACAGTGATACAGACACACACACACACACAGTGATACAGACACACACACACACACACACACACACACACACACACACACACACACACACACTCACCTCGCTGTTGGAAATGCTTTCACCTTGTTCCTCCTCTTCCCATTCTTCATCACTGTCGACATCATAATTTACAAGTTCCTATCCAACAAAATCTCCCACCAACTTGTAGTCATCCTCACAACACACACAGACGCACCTTGTCTTTAGCAAGCGGTCGTCTCGGTCTCACGACTTTGCTTCTCTTCCGAAACGTCCCAAAATACGAAGGACGATGGTTATCAACAAACTGAAGTAATTTTGGTCTCGTTCCATCCATCGTTCCCATATTAATATTAATAGAATTAATGTCACTCGTTATGATCACATCAACGTCCATCGACGTCGCACTAGACGACGTCCGTTGTTCACTCTGTTTCACTACGTCTCCTCTCTCGTTGATCACTCTCTGTCCTCTCAGTTGACGGCACTTGAACTTGACGTTTCTGTGTTTTAGCATATCCAGATATAGCTTGTCTGCAGCCTAAAAATCAGTTAATGTATCGTTTAATTTGCATTCTTATGATCTAAAACTTAACCCTCTTAAAAACTTTTATGTAAATAAGGCAAAAAGAATGAAAATACTGGCCAATAGTGCCACTACTCCAAATTTATTCGGGATAGAGTGTAATAAGCAAATAGAAAATACCACGCTGGCCGTATATGCACCGGGGAAACTAAGGGGTTGGCTTGTATATAATTTTCCGGACACAATAATTCAAAAACATAATCTGGCCCATGCATGAACTAGAGTTTTGAGTACACCCTTCAAACATACAGACAAACAAACAAACAAACAAACAGACACTAGCAGAGGGCCCGGCTTTGCCCATTCTCAAAATCCTGGATAATTTGTTCCCTGTATATGCCTAGCTTGTAGCTATTTCGACAGCCTGTGGGTTGGAAGGGGAAGTCCGAAGATGTGTCAAACGTGCCAGCTATTCACACACACACACACACACACACACACACACACACACACACACACACACACACACACACACACACACACACACAGAGTCAACAAAGAAATCTGGAAGACGGCGACACCTTCACTGTCGACCTCGATCAATTTGGGATGCACTCGTGGTTTATCATGTAAACTTTGAGCAATAACAGCATCCTCGCTAATACAATCGGGTTTGTGGACCTCCAAAGGGGCCCTCTTAATCGTCATCTCATACAACCGAAATGTGCGTTTGTATTGTGGTGTACAACGCAGTCTTCATGCATGGTTCCGTGGCGATCGGCCTGGTAGTTTTGGAGTGATTGATGTTACAGACAGACAGACAGACAATTATAATCTTATAGAACTTGAAATCTGTATGGACTCGTAATTAGCCTTTATTTGCTATTGTACCATAGTTCATGTTTGAAAATATACTACCAATAAACAGACAGACAGACAGATGGACAGAGTAACAGACAGACAGACAGACAGATATACAGACTAACAGACAGACAGACAAACAGACAAATAAACAGACAGACAGACAGACAAATAAACAGACAGACACAGACAGATAAACAGACAGACAAACAGACAGACAGAGTAACAGACAGACAGACAGACTAACAGATAGACATACAAACAGATAAACAGACGGACAGACAGACAGACAGACAGACAAACAGACAGACAGATAGATTAACAGACAGACAGACAAACAGACAAATAAACAGAGACAGAGTAATAAACAGAGACAGAGTAATAAACAGACAGACAAACAGATAAACAGACAGACAGACAGACTAACAGACAGACAGAGTAACAGACAGACAGACAGACAAATAAACAGACGAACTAACAGACAGACAGACAGTCAGACTTTTATATATAAAGAAAGAATAAAACCAAACATGATAAAGACAGCCCATTATTATTAATTAATATTAACTGACTTGTTGTACTAGAGATTCCTCCAAAGCTGCCGTGTCTTCTGATGATAGACGTTCACGCGGTCGCTTTGCGAGAGTCACAAACGGTTGAACGAAGAACGGTTTAAACCACAGTCGTTCTGATGTGTTACTCAACTGGTAAGAAAGTGTGTGTGTACAATGAGGCATCAATAATGCACCCGACTGACTGACTTGTTTCGACGACTTCTCTGGTGTTTGTTTCTTTGTGAAAAACTTTAGAAAATTTGCTGTAGTTTTCTGCTGTTTCTTTGCCTAACGAGAAGCGAGTACACAATGTGTTAATATTAACTTCAAATGTTATGATTTCTTGTTTGTATTTATGGCATGGCTTACCTTATCTTCCTTTTTTCTCTTGATTTCTTCCTTTTCTTTTTCCCGGGCTGCTCGAGCTTCCAATCTCTGCTGCTTCTCTTTCTCTTTGGCAGCCTACAGAATTAAGAGATGACAATCACACGCATGTGCAAACACTCAGACAGACAAACAAATACACAGACACACAGACACACACATGCACGCACACAGACAGACAGACACTCAAACAAGCGTGCGCGCGCGTGCACACACACACACACACTCACAGAGACAGAAACAGACAGACAGACAGACAGACAATTCCTGATTGTCAACTTCCTGAATTTGTATCCAATTTTTGCTCTACGTATGCTAACACTGGGGAACAACTATGTGACCAATTGTCTGCTTTGAATGATGTCCAAAGCGCTTCGTTATTGCTCAAGTATTGTCATGTTCCACGATTGAATTACTTAGCTCGTGTTGTTCTTCCAAATTTACTAACATCTGCAGCAGAAATTCACGATTCACAGACACGCAAAGTTTTCTCTGAATTACTATCATATCACCAACTCAGTGACTTGACATGGCAACAAGCCACCCTACCAGTCCGACTAGGTGGTTTTGGTCTAACATCTGTCAAATCTATTGCAGCTTGTGCTTTCTTAGCCTCGTGGGTTGAAGCAATAGATGAACTACCCAAGCGTTTTCCTGACTTGAGAGTAGATTTAGATTTGCTTCTGAAAGGATCTTCGGGATCTGCTACAGGTGCGACATTAAAGAGCCTCATTCCCTCAAATGAACTGTCGGAGTACTTACCTGCTAGTGGCAAATTACAGAAGCAATTATCTAATGATTTGTTTGAATCTATGTCTCATGATACAGTGAAGTCAACAAGAGATGCTGCCAGAATTCGCTCTTTACATGGTGCAGGTGCAGGTGCTTGGGTCAAAGCTGTTCCAACCTCGATGTGTTTCGCACTTGATTCTTGCGTTTATCGCTTGGCGTCATATCTGAGGTTGGGCTTGCCAGTCTGTTCTCTGGAGTGGTTGAGTCCGTGTCAGTGTGGAGCAGTTCTTGATGACAGCGGGTATGATCTTTTAACATGCAAGGTTGGTGGTGGCACAGTTTGGAGTCACAGATCCATTGCAAATGTTTGGGCTGATTGTCTAAGTGAACTTTACATACTACACAGGAGAGAGCCAAGACATCGCTACTCAAACTCGGATGACAGACCAGACATTAGAGCACTTGATACATCTTCTGGTATGAGCATTGACTTAGACATCTCTCTTGCCCATCCCTGGAGCTCGGAGGTATTTCCCTCATCCTCAAAAGTAGATGGTCTAGCTTCGAAGCAAAG
The DNA here is from genome assembly GCF_963422355.1 of Corticium candelabrum. Classification (NCBI taxonomy): domain Eukaryota; kingdom Metazoa; phylum Porifera; class Homoscleromorpha; order Homosclerophorida; family Plakinidae; genus Corticium; species Corticium candelabrum. The sequence goes on from NC_085100.1 coordinate 1,968,889, forward strand.
AGAAGAAAAGAAAAAAAATCAAATATCAAGATGAAAGGCTACCAAATGGCAACCAAATAATCTTTAAGCCTTTAGACATTGAACACTTCGGTAGACGGGGTGATGGAGACCAATACCTACGTTCTTTCGAATCTCAATCTTTTGATAAAAATGGTCGGCGCAACTCGGCACAATTTATGGATGACTGGCGGAAAAGGTTCAGCATTCAATTACAGCGATGCAATGCTAGAGTAATCCAATGCAAGATGTTATCCTTGGGTTGCAGAGTCCACGCAAAAACAACCCGCTTTCATCTCCAATAATTAGTGTTGTAATAACTGGACCCTCTTTGGGTTCTTTAGTAGTTAGAAAATGTAATTCTTAGTTCTCAGTTGGTTCCAGTAGTTGATATCTGTAGTCTCTAGATGATTCTGTATAATTTGACTCGTAGTTACATATTGTATGTTGCTAGATTCATGTTTCAAATATATGTATTGGACAGACAGACAGACAGACAGACTTGATCATTTGGCTAGATCTGTGGAGCCTACCTTGCTATCTGAAGTTGTGTCCATCCAAGATTTTCAATCTCGAAAAACAGTTGTTCATCTTCTTGGTGAAACATTTGTGAATGATCGGGTCTGGAAACAGGCATGTCTCCCTATTCGTATGGGTGGATTTGGTCTAACCCCACTATCTTCCATCGCTGGTCCTGCTTTTGTTGCTTCGTGGTCCCATACCATATCTGAGCTACCAGCTTGTTTCCCACATCTGAAAGCCATCATGGACAAAATTCACTTGTGATGCATCTAGCCCTGTTGGATATGCTTTTCGATCATACCTTCCAACCAACAAGAAGATCTCAGATTACAAAGGAATTAAAAAGCTACAACATCAATTGTCCATTTCTAATTTCAAAGAAGATTTCCAGCACTTGGTTGATGCAGCTCCAACTGCAAGAGATGAAGCAAGGTTTCGTTCCCTTCAAGGAAAGAGCGCAGGCGCATGGTTGCATGCACTACCAACTTCATACGGATTCGCACTCAACCCTTGTGAATTTCGCTTGGCGTGCCGTGAGATTGGGTTTGGCTATCATCGTTTCCAATGGGTAGAGTCTTGTAATTGCAATGCATCACTAGACGACAGTGGATACCACTTACTTACTTGCAAGACAGAGGGAGGCCCTATTTGGTCCCATGAGTCTATTGCTGGAGTGTAGTTGGAGTGCCTTAGAAGTCTACGAATTTATCATTGTCGTGAGCCAAGAAACAGGTATACTAACTCTGAATGTAGACCTAACATTATCATGTTTGATGCTGAGTCGGGTTCTAATATTGATCTTGACATCTCGTTGGTACACCCTTGGAGCTCAGATGTTTTCCCAAGCTCTGCTTCTGCAACAGAGGTTGCAGCTAATCAAAGAGAAACCAGAAAGATGGCCAAGTACGAACAACACAAACTGCCTGGAGGCTCAGTAGTCAAAGTCATTCCACTGGTATGGAACATTTCTGGATCATGGAGAGAAGAGGTGAGAAATTTTTTGCAGAAACTGGCAGCCTTTTCATCAGATGAAGCAAGAAGACCTAATGCTGCGGAATTTTTAGACTTTTGGAGAAAAATATTCTCTGTACAATTACAGAAGTGTAATGTTAAAGTTATATCTAAGAAACTTAGCATGTTGTGCGGTAGGTCTGAAAGGCCTGACTCTCTCAGCACCCAATTTCTTCCTCATTAGTCTTAGTTTTATATAAGTGTTTTAGTTTGCTGTAATGTTAGCTTTCAATGAACATTAATCTAGTTGTATTACTGTAGTTCTTTGCAGAATTGTATGATAGTTTGATGTAAGAAATAAATGACAGACAGACAGACAGACAGACATACACAGTGACACACACACAAACAACGAACCCTTTCTTCCGGACTTAGCTTTACACGCGGTTTCTTAACCACAATCACTGCTCTCCCTTCCACCTCCATCCTCGACTCACTGACAACAGTCACACTCGAATTAGGCGCGACATCTACATCAATCGCATCTGAAAAATAAAAGAAAGTCACGGATTCTAACATGGCAACTGTCTAGCTTGCTTTCCACACAAACCTGGCTTTAAAATCTTCTTCGGTGGCTCCAGCATTTCGATGGCAGACGCCATTTTGTTTTCTTTGTCTGCAAAGTTTGGATTACGAGATGTGGCGGGTTCTGGTTGGAAGGAGACATTGTGGTTACCTTCAGATGCTGTACTGACGTGCGTGTGTAAAGTATCTTGTGACATCTCGATCAGGTTGTCTCGATTTCAAAGCAAATGGGAAAGTCGCTGTACAACTTGCGCGGGAAAGATTGCGCACGCGCAACTACAAGACAGGCACGTGACCAGTTAATTAATCATAGTTAATTAATTAATTAATTATTTTTATACTAAACTATACTTGCTCAGCCTTAATCCTGCATACACTGCGTTCGAATAGAAAGCACACTCATTGTATACCAGCCGATCACGTGACCATGTCGAACATGTATTTGATATTAATACAACAAAAAATATAATTTCAACAAGTTATTGCTCTCTATCGTTTTCGTCTTCCTCGTCGTCGTCATCGTCATCATCATCTTCATCTTCATCCTCCTCGTCACTAACCTCTTGACCTAATTTTCTCAGCCTCTCTTTCAGTTTTCGTTGCTTCTCATCATTTTCATTGAGCAATATCAGCAAGTCTTCCAGTTCCTTGTCCATTGTCTCTTTTTTTGCCTTCAGTTGCTCAAACTGTTGTTGAAGCTCTTTGTAAGCCACTGACTCGGTACTATTGCTACTGACTTCAGCAGCCGACTTTTCTTGGAGTTTCTTGATCTCTCCTTCCTACAAGCAATGAAAGCTCATGTAAATACAATAGTACAGAAAGCAAATGGAGACAACATACTGTACATCATAATTTTGTACATTTCTACAAACCTCTATACACCTCGCCTCAAACAAATTTGCAAACTGTTCACTCTCTGTTATAAGCCTGTCTTTACAAAATACTGTACTCGTTTGATTATTACCCCAGTGCTCACGCAAACCCCCAGCCCTAACTTTGTCCAATGTTCTAATATTTTCACACCTCTTAGTCATTTAATTAGTGCAATTTGACGCTTTCTACAGTGTCCATTTGCTAGATTTGTGGCTGTAGAAATGCTGACATTCTTCAACTTGTTCATGCTTGTTGACCACATGTTGAAGGTTTCAAGACTCAGATACGTATGGAAGATTAGGTTTCTATATTTGGGTAGTGGTGGCGGTTTAAAGCTCTACCAGTGGAGCAACATGCTGTTTAAGTTAATAAATAAATCACTTTACCCAATTAACAACTTTAGGTGTCAATCTTTGAGTAAGACCCCATCCCATACAAGGGCGTAACTAGCCTTAAAATTTTACCGAGGCAAGTTTATATAAATTAATTAATTAACCTCTAGGTTTCTCAGTCACGTGTGTGGCAAGTGCTTCATGTGCGCTGAACGTGCGCTAGCTAAGTGCGAGAACGGTGGTGAAAGAGGACTTCTTCTGTTCGGTAACCGCGTGCAGAATGCCCGATCTTTTCTGTTATCTACTAACTGATACATCTAGCAAAATTTTTGCAACGCCACACCCATTTTATTTACCGAGGCAACTGCCTCGGCTGCCTCATGCCTAGTTACGCCACTGCCATACTTGACCTTTGACTCTGGCCAAGCATTGGGGTGGTGTGTGTGTGTGTGTGTGTGTGTGTGTGCGCGCACGTGTGTGCATTTGTGTGTTTGTTTGTTTGTGTATGTGTGTGTTTGTGTGAGTGCTTGTGCTTGCTTGTTTGTTTGTTTGTTTGTGTGTGTTTGTGTGCTTCTGTATTTGTTTGTTTGTGTATGTGTGTGTTTGTGTGTGTGCTTGTTTGTTTGTTTGTTTGTGTGTGTGTGTGTGTGTGTGTGTGTGTGTGTGTGTGTGTGTGTGTGTGTGTGTCAGGGGTACAAATGACTTAGTCTGACAACTGCAGATTACGAACAAAGGGACCACACCCACACATAAACCTTACCAAATCTTTGATCATCTTTTGCATTTGATCTCGCTCGTGTGAAACAGAATCTATCTGCGAGTCCCTCTCTTGAACTCTTGTCTTCAGACCAGAAATCTCCTTTTGTAACTTCTCTTGCTCAATGTCGGACACGATCTTGTCTTTACTGCTCTCCAGTGAACGTCGAGCATCCGATTCTATCCGCCGGCTACGAGACAACTCATCATTCTACCAAAGCCAAAAACCCATAAAAATGTTTGTGAAGACAACACACCCTATTAGCATCAATACACACCACATGTTTTAGCTGAACATCTCTCTCTTTCAATTTCGTTTCGAGGTTTGTTTGAGTTGCTTGGAGATCTGAGATTTGTTGTCGTAGTTGAGTTACTTCAGATGAAGTCACAGCGTTGACATTAGCGTCCAGATTTCCTAAATACAATGTAGTTAAGAAACAGTCTTATACAATCATTGATCGTTGTACTGGTAGTCAAACTTGAACAAACTCAATGTGAGTGTTGTGTGTGTGTGTGTGTGTGTGTGTGTGTGTGTGTGTGTGTGTGTGTGTGCGTGCGTGTGTGCACGCACGCACGCGTGCACAGTCTCTACACATTATCAAACCAACGTAACTTACTGCTCTCCAATAGTTGCTTCAGCTCAGCGTTCTGTGTGAGTAAACTCTCCACAGTTTTAGACTGCTCTCTGTTTGAAGTCAGTGCAGTATCTCTTTCCCCTCCTAGTCCTTCCAGCTTCTTCCTCATCTCCTGCAGCTGTTGGTCTTGATCTCTAATCAATTCTTTATAATTCATTATAATATTGTCATGATCTTCAACAGTGGCTGTTGATCCAGAAGGTGCAGACGGTGACGTCCGATCTGGTGGAGAATCGGTTGAGGGTGAGAGATCACCAAGGGTATTGACTGCCTTTAAGATTAGGTCTGAAGATAAACCAAAAATTATTATGTTTCCACATCAGTCTGTCTGTCTGTCCATTAGTTAATCTATGACTTCATTGTTTGCAAGGACTCGTTGGCTTTTAAAAATCCTAGCATACGTAAAAGTAGAGTCTGTATGAAAACAAAGTATCTGTCTGTCCGTCTGTCTGTCTGTCTGTCCGTCCATTCATTTATTGAAACACAAACTCTATGTTACATTTCTACCACTAAATGCAAACAAGCTACTCAGTTCAGCTTTAGTTTAATGTCTGTCTACATGTCTGTCTGTTGGCTGTCAGTCCGTCTGTTTGTCGGTTTTTCGGTCGGCTGTCTGTCTGTCTGCTGTCTGTCTGTTGGTCAGTTTTCTGTCTGTCTGTCTATATGTCTGTATTAGTTAATGACTTTGTTGTTTGCAAAGACTGATTTGTATTTAAAATCCTAGCATATGTACAAGTAGAATCTGTATGAGAAAAATTATCTGTCTGTCTGTCTATCAGTTTGTCTGTCTATCTGTCTGTCTGTCTATCAGTTTGTCTGTCTATCTGTCTGTCTGTCTATCTGTCGGTCTGTCTATCTATTTGTCGGTCTGTCTGTCCATCTGCTGTCTGTCTGTCTGTCTGTCTGTCTGTTGGTCAGTTTTTCTGTCTGTCTGTCTGTCCGTCTGCCAGTCTGTCCGTCTGTCTTTGCCTCTCTGCATTCAAGCAAAGTGTCCTGTTTCTATTGCATTGTCTCTGTACGACACAACTTGATAATACACAAACCGGTTTGCTGCTTGAAAAATACAGTGTACGCATGATCAAACAGAACATTATCGATCTTTGAATATCCAGGCTACACACCAAACAACATCACACAATACAAAAAATCTAGCAAACACCATCGCCAACCTGAGGATGCTTCGCTGCTCGAGTAAACTGCTCTGATTGTGACACAAAGCTAAGGCTATCAATAAATCTGTCAGCACCAATACGATGTTCTATAATCTGACGAAGCGTTTCCCTACACAAACAATAGAGAAACAAAGACACAGAAGACTAAATGTAAAATTACGTGTCAATGTCTTATTCTTAAACGTTTACTTTGTGTATGGTAAGTTAGTCCCCGGATGATGGACTAAACAAATTCCCAATATGAGACATGAAAAGCCTTGTAATAAACTGGCCTGTTCTGAGTCCGGTTCGTGTTCTGCCAAACCAGTCAACTAATGGAGATATGAGTGAGTACATATTGTAATTGATTAGCAATGGCATCATACAAATGACATGTTGGCTTGGTTGCTCAAGAAGACACTGACGCAAGGAGCACAACCAGCCAACCACGTGGTTAGTAACATCATGAGAGCAACACGAGACTGAGCGTTATTGCCCTGCAAAGAAGTATGTGATCAA
>NC_085100.1:2280209-2407709 GCF_963422355.1 Corticium candelabrum
CATTGTCACGACTTTTGCAATACCAAAACTCTCCGATATCAAAATAGTCGTAGCTGAAACCTAAGATATGACATTTTACAAACGAGAGAGCGGAAGGAAGTTTGCTTCATACAGACCATCAAGAGTTTCCAAATGTGGATCTCCTGCTATTCTTCTCGGTCTTGCAATTTGACATCCTCTGCCAATCCATTGAGGCTCACACACACAGTATGGATGTCGATCGGCTTGATCCCTTTGTGGTATTGTACAGTTGCCATTGTCAGAGCAGTCTAAAATGAGAATGAAGCAGTAATTATGATGAGTTGAGGACTTGCATTTGATAGAATAAGCTAACATGGCCAAGGACTGCAGTCGGGAACATCACAGAAAGGACCTCTCCATCCTTCAGCGCAAACGGGAGGTAGACCTCCTCGATCTTGTTTAGACTGACAGCTGCACACACAGTCTTGCCACACTGCTTCCATACCCTCAAGGCATGAGGGACACCTAAATTAATGTGAGAAAATACATTGTTTTGAAAAAATTGACAATAATTAACAATTTAAACACAAATATGGAAAGTGTTGAGAATTGTTACTTGTCATTGAGACAAATGCAACCACTTGGACCGCGAGTGGAGTGCTGGCAATTTCTACATTTGCAAGAACAGTCACATTGACCGTCTGGTCCAATGGTGCTTTTAGTTCCATCTTGACATGTACAGTCACACTGCTGAAAAAATGCTCAATCGACCTTGTGTGCATAGATAAGAGACAATGATGGTGATAGTATACCTTGCAATCGCCACTGTTTCCGTTGTCTCTAAGACTGAAGTCAGCACAGCGACATTTGCATTCTACTTTGTTTTGTTTCAAGTTATATTGCTCGACTCTACCCAGAGGACACGGGGAGGAACAATAAGAATTCAGACATTGAAGGCAACGTTTGAATCTTTGATGCCATTCTTTTTTTCGCAGCTTGCACGGCCGGGACACTCACATGGACAATCTGTTTCCTGTTTCATGCACACACCTGACTTTACATCGATGAAATGACTTGATTGCAATGGTTGAAGTTGTTTTGTCATCTTAAAGTTTTGCAAGGAAAGTTCCATAGAACCAGCAACGTTGCTCACACCAGCCAGTGATTCCATTTCTAACTTCTGCAATGTTATCACAATATTTAGTCACTAATCACATCACATTCCATTATCTGTTTGTGTCACCTTATCAAGAGGGCAGCCCGAAGAACACTCTTTTGCTGTCCATTTTCCATGTAAAGTCGGTTGGATGTTTATTGTGAGTGAAGAAGAAGACAATGTGTTAGTGACGTGCACACCCACTCTGTTCTCTATAAATGATGGTACTCTTGTGTAGACATGTTTAGGTAGTCGATAGGGAGATGGCCACGTGATTCGAAAGTTTGGGGAAACATTCGTTTCGAGTGAAGAGCTTCGTCGTTTTATTTTACTCTTTGATATGAACTTTTTCAAAAGCACTTCTTGATAAGATTTGACTTTAGCCTTACAGTTTAAAATTAACAGGAAATTAGAGATGGCGAGTCGCTTACCAACCATAGGTGCAACTTACGTCTCTAACGTACTCGCTGCCAACGTCATTGCGCCACAAGATTCCCGCTCTAAGACTTCCGTTGGTCACGTACTCGTGAGCTATTTCGATGTCTGAATAGTCTAAAGACTTTGCATCATAGTTGAGACTGTATGACAGTGATGCCTCAAACCCGAGTGTACCCGGAATGCAAAGACGTCCCACAGTGATACAGAACGGTTTGCGTTGTCTAGGAAGAGGTGCGGCCTTGATTCCCGCCGGGCCTTTGACACTTCCGTCTCTAGATACAATCAATGCAACATTCCTTTGTCTGAGATTGAATAGAACATTTACCTTGTTACGTTAAGAGCTACTTTGCTTCTTGTAAATAGGTGAACATTCCCGTCAAACTGAAATCCAAACTTGGTAACAAATGGTGAAGTGTGGTTACTTCGGAACGTCATGGTAATATTAAGATCATATGACAATTTGATTTCTGTTGTTAGCGAAGCAGTTCCAAAGCCAACCGAAATCTGGAATGACATGTCTAATATATATATATATATATATATATATATATATATATATATATATATATATATATATATATATATATATATATATATACACACACACACACACATACATACATACATACATACATACATACATATATATATATATATATATATATATATATATATATATATATATAATTCTTTACCTGAGGATTGAGAATACGATCTAGACTGAATGTGGGCTCTAGGTTGCTTGATGAGATAGGGTCGCATGCAGACAATGAGAGAGATCCTTTTTCGATTCTATCGTGTATTATTGGCGCATTATTTTGAATATCAGTGGTACCGACAATGACCACAACGTCGCCTAATTCCGTACCGTCATCATTGCTGTCTACAATTCCATCAGAATTCGTTGATCTACACAGAGGTTTGCCGATAGCGCTGGTCGGTTCCAATTCAATGTATGTGATCTTGTCATCGAACGAGTTGTATTTGTCTTTAACGTAACCGGCGATGGAACCGCTGGGCCGACCTACCACTGCGTCACCGACTGTTATGTCGAGATTGCTGGGCAGTTGATTCTCGTAAACAAGTAGACCCAGTCGACCATCTCCTCCTACTCCTGTTATAGACGGTAACAAGTCAGAAGATGGACTACTCTTTGTTCTAATAAATGATTTGATTGAATCTGGTGCTGTAGTAGAGGAACAATCGGCCAGAATTGTATGGACGAACGTGTGACCTCCAGACGCTTCGATCGATTGCACTATTTCAATAAATCCGAAACTTTGATTGCTCACAATAGCTTCTCCATTTACGAGGATTTCTGAAGATTTGGAAATGGCAATCACATACGTGTCGTTGAGCCAATCACCGACGCACTTATAGACTGGCTTACTGGACGGTATAACTAACGTTCTCGACGCTCCCGACAAATTCGGAAAGCTGGAGTTCAAGATCTGTAGCAGTGCATTAGAATTGGGAGTATGTTCTATAGCAGCCTTGTGAATAACAGACTCCAGTTCGACGTTTTCGCGAAAGTCAGCGTATTTGATAACGTTCTCTAGTGTGGCTGATCTGCTTTTGATTAGCTGGTACGATCCAATGCTGCCAACAGAAGATACTTTATCTAGAACTCCTCCACTCTGACTGCTAGCCATGATGTGACCACTGAAGAGAGGTAAAGATGGTTTGGTAATAAAGAGTGACTCTTCTGACGTGAGGTGTCCCATCATACGATATATAACATGATCACTACCAAACACTTTGACGTCGTTAAAGAGATCGACAGAAGAACGTCGAGTAGTTTGATCAAAAGTAATATGACGTTTTCTTTTTTGACGAGCAGACGGTTGAGAAAGAGGCAAGTGACTTGCTACTTTTGGCTCGTTTATGTCCAGTCCGTAGTCTGGAGTCACTCTACCGTATGGACATTGAGCTTCGTTCCACGACGAACAAGATCCCTGCTCAAACAACTTTAAACTGATGACTACGTAATTTTTTGTTACACATGTAGTCTCACCCTGCCGTTGTAACAAGCTTCAATATCGTGACAATGTTGACACGTTTCATTGCTGCTTGTTGCCACTTTCCAATTACACGGATCATTACATCCGATCTCCTACGTAGAGACATCAATAGCAGTTAACTATAAAAACATTCTCCGTTGCTCATCACTACACAATTTCTTACCTTAATTCGCTGCGAGCAGGAATGAGTTGTCTGTGGGGAATAACAAGCGTAGTAGAACCATGACGAGCAGATGTGTTTGTCGGGCCCAATTCCCAATCCCGGTAGGCATTGCTGCTTTTCATCACACCATCCACATCCTGCTTGTCTGCTGCATGCGTGACATGTTGTATATAATCCACAATATGTGGTGGTGCAGGCGCGACCCTGTTGGAAGTAACAGCACAAATACGCGAAGTGTGTGGCTTAGAGTAGTGAATACAAGACATGGTGTCCTCTGACCTTCCATCCAACTCTGCAACGGCACTGATTAGGTCCAACACACGTACCATATCCCGAGCATTCGTTAACTTGGGAGCAATCGAAATCGGAGCAATCGCTTCCTGCCCATCCTTTGTTGCATAAACAAGTTCGAGTATTGCTGTTGCATCGACCATGCTGACTACAACTGTTTGGACAGTCTCCTACACAAGGCATGAACACGTATATAGTTAACTATTGAGTTTCTACCAACGAACTATTAAGTTACAAGTGCTATACTAGAAGAAATGATTATGCACAAAAACGGTAAATGGAGACTGCAACTTTTGGTTTCCACTCCACCATATGTTTGACTGACACATTGGTCAGACCCTTGGTTATGAGACCAGACTTCTGTTGCAGTTGACCATGACGGTATTAGTGTAGCATACATTGTTGTTTTTAGAGCTGACGCTAGTTGTCCGCCTCGATTCTGTAAGCGGACAACAATAAACATTGAGGTAGTTTGACGATTAACTTCTGCTTATATTATATTATAGCTCTGATTGATAGACTTATGGTCACTTACCTGACAATAAGCACTTGCTGCAGACCAACTTCTTGCTCCTTTTACGTAGAGATAACAGTTTTGTTTGAATTCTTTCCAGCCAAAAGAACAAACTAAAGAATACACAGTTGAAACTATTATTTGTAAGTTAAGACAGTGCAGAAAGATAGAGATATACCTGGTCGAACTGACCAAGGGTTGGTGTCGTTAATGGGCGTGATATCTATATTTGCTCTGGAAGATTCATCGTGTTTGTCCAATACTTTCAGTTCTGCTTTGTTCAAGTTTGCTGTTCCCCACCAGTTGTTCTTGGCTTCATGACTTCCTTGGTATTGATCCGCTCCTGCTACCATTTCATATGTATTGGCAGGGTTGAAGAACACATTTCCACTATACGAAGCGGCAACACCTTCTGCTAGTATGGTCCACCTCTCGTTTGGTTTCTCCCCCACATTCAAATAGAAGATGTTATGTGAACAGTGCTGGTTGTTTACCGAATGTTGTGATGCAGTTTGCCAGCGTACGGTGTGACGAGCTGTGTTGTTGTAAAACGTATTTCTATTCACGTTAGCAATGACGTTAGTGATAGATAATGTGTCGTGCAGAATGCCAGCAGAATTATGACTGATATCGTTATCTGTGATCGATGCTCGCGGTCCCGTCGTGCCACTAGCTGCAGACAACGACACTGCGGCACCTCCCATATTTGCCTCAATCTGATTGTTGCTTAAAACAACAGACGAGCTCTCATTTGCTTTGTCTAACGTTAAGGTAATAGCTCCTCTTGCATTACTCTCAATGATATTGTTTTGTATGAGAAGGTTGGATTTGTCTACTTGCATGTTCATACCGCTAGATCTTAGATGTGTCGTCGTTGTAGCCAACTGTCCGTTACGAGAAATAATATTTCTGCTCAATTCAAAAGTATGTACTGTCGACCCGTATCCATTGCCTCCTGAGCTTGTAGCCACCACGTCAATCCCTCCGACAGTGTTGTTTGACACAACAGAGTCACTGAGGGAGAAATCGTATCTTTCGTGGCTGCTCTTGCTGGTATTGAGTGCCAAGCCTGATAATCCGTTATTCATCAGGAATGCTCTTGCAATGTAATGTGAGCTCATCTGTTGAGTATTTACATCTGTAAAAGTTCAAATATTGTTGATAGGTTTTGCCTTTTGTCTATTGCATTACTCTCTTAAATTGTATTTTGGAAACATCTTTTTTATAGCATGCAATCCAGACAGTCAACGTGTTGTGTGCTTGCGCACGGTAAACGTTGTGGCCGATGTCGGCTTTATTGTAAACATAGTAGCTGTTGGACAGCTGCCTGTTTACAATAGTTTTACGTAATTGTACCCTAAATTTCATATAGCCAGAACTGGTCACATGCCAGGAAAAGTAATGTTCTGGCTGACGGGTATAGACAGTACGGGTACAGTACTATATATTTTTGACTGTACTATTAAGTCAACCTAATTATTTGAATTTTATTTCTTATGTTGTAAATTCTTTGAACGTTGTATAAAATTGTTTAGCTTAAGAGGTTTGCCACTAACCTGTGGGATGCTGCTGTATGTAAGCAAGAAAGTAGTTGTCTTCTAACGTATATCTTTCGTCGGTAAATTCTGCTCTTACGTCAACTGTAATGGTTTGAGATTGTGAAGTGTAGTGGAGAGGATAGTTGGGTTCTAATCGATTCCACCGGAAAACATTCTGTTGGTCGATGGTAACGTATGAGTCCCAGTCTTGAAACCGTATAGCCATGATGTGAACAGAGATAACGTGTTGAGAAGTGGCGTCAATTTTTGCAGAGCAGGATTGGATAGAGGAACCTCTTGAAATAGGTGTGGCTATGAATCTGAGGAAAAACGAGGAAGCAGCCGAGAGTGAGCTGGACACTGCGCAGATATCAACTATTTGTTTATGTAAGACAGGAATATCCCACATTCTTTGTAAAACACTATCGACTCTTATCACCAGACCATGACCGACATTGTTGTTGCTTGTCAAGTGTGTAATAGAACTAGCAGCCGTATTGATCAGTTCAACTCCATTACCATCGCTATCTTCCACCGTCAGTTGAGATATGTTGGTATGAGGAGAATGACTAACTTCTATTCCAGTCCACGCGCTCTTATTGACGACGACGTTGAATAACTCAACGTTTGCTCCAACATTTTGAACGGCAGCTATATGACCTGCGTTTGCTATTCCTGCATTACTAATAATCACATTTCTCATTGAAGATTTGCCTGACGCTCCAGCAGAGTATCGAACTCCAGTCCAATGATAAACGGATTTGTGCGTTCTATAATGACCGTCGACGTTTTGGCTGAAACATGACGCCACTAATTGACCGTAGCGGCAGGTAGTTTTCTTTAAATCATAATTGATGCATTGCCTTAGAGTCTCTTCGTCTCCTCTACACAATACATGTTCTAGCCACGCTGCGTTAGTCGAAGTTTCCAGGGATGGATCAACGTATGACCATTGCCAATTAGCGTTAGAGTATCCTAATTCTCGGCATATCACTCGAGTGTTATAATGATCATGTCTTCTCCACCATCGCCAACTACTGTAATTATGCACAGCGCAGACTGGACCCCAGCTGCCATTGTGAAATATTTCCACTCTTCCTCTCCATTGTAATGGACCGTCAACGAGTCTTAAACTACCTTCTTCTAGCTGCAGGTCACTAATTGCAAAGCTATCATCTCTCAGTAATATTGGAGAATTGTCGTTGCCATGAGCAATGAGCTGTCCTTCCACTAGAATTCCAGTATTGTGAGTGAATTTCAGTTCTACTCCTGATTCTATGGTTAGTGTATTGCCAGGTAAGACGGTGATGTCTCCAGTAACAACGTATGGGCTACCAGAAGCTGCTAATATTGTGTTGCTCGACACACGCCCTCGTACGATGCTATTAGGACGAGTGATAGTCAGTGTTGCAGAAAAGAAAGGGGAAGCTGCAGGACCGTTCTTAGAAGTGAGAAAAGGAAAATATTGTGCAGAAGCTAAGCGAGAACAGTAACCAAAGTCATGAATGCGGTCAATAATGATGTTTTCGTCTGTCGTTCCCCAGTAATTGTTGGTCACATCGATGACTCTCTCTTGAGAGCTTTGAACTGGTATCTCGACTCCCAACTCAAATAGAGATCCCGGATTATCAAAATGATTATTTTTGATTAGAAAACGATCTGAAGTGGACACAATCAGGACGGCAGAGCGACCATCTCGATGGTAAGTGTCACTTTCGGTTACGTAGTTGTCGATCATTGTGTTGTTGATAAATACAAAGTCAGATTGGGTGAGGGTTTGTGGTTCTATTCGTATAACCTTGCAACGTCAAACATCCTCCTCTTCCAACTCGATGTCGTTCAAACGTGTTGGAGTAAATACTAAATATTCCATTCCAGTCTCCATTTCTTGAAAGGAATAAGTCTGTGCCGCTGTTATTTGAGAAGAAATTATTGGAAACGGTGAAATCCAGTTGCAGTCGTGCGTTAGAGTATCTATAGTAGTCATTTTGCAGATGAACTCCTTCTTCATTAGACTCAAAGAAATTGTGCGAAATATCGCAACGGCACTGACGTCGTCTATTCCTGTATGTCCTATATAAAACTGCATTTTTTCTGGCCTGTGATATAAAATTTTTAGACAACGTCGAGTGACAGCCGAAATTGTTAGAGTAGTAGTAATTCATGTACAGATATATTCCTGTGGAAACGTTGACAACTCGATTGTTAGTAACAATTTGTTGTCCGTCTCCATACCTGTAGTCCACTCCATTTCCTTTTGTATGAGCTATAGTACAGTTATCCACCATCACATCACCTTCATGACTGGAAACATACACACCATTATTGAGAACGTTCATGATTGTGACGTTCTGTATTCGAGCATCATCATACGCATTCTCAAAGTACACACCATACTGAGAATTATAAATAGAACTTGACTTGATGATAACAACAGGTTGTTGCCCAGTAGTAGGAATGACGTCAACAAACAAAGCAAATCCAGGAGCGCCCGTCTTCTGACCTGTCGTCACTTGTATGTAAATGTTGTTGCTGGAAGACAAGACTGGCGCGTTACTAGAACTCCTTCTGTATCCAGAATATGAAGTCAGAAGAGAGCTGCTGGATTGAGTTCCATCTCGTATGTAAAGTCTATCGTCGTCGTAAAGTCTCAGACTGACAAGACGAACAGAGAGTATAGTGTTAGGTGGACCTTGCATAACAACGGAGCAAGTAATTCCTGGTAAATGATCGTCTTGAGACATTCCAACGTAAGATCCTTCTTCTGGGTCTACAGATATAATAGTTTGCCCAGAGCAAATGGATTCATAGTCCACGTTGGCAGACAATAGAGACGAAAAGTCGTAGACGTGTATTCCTGCACCTGCTACATCATTGACTGTGACATACTCTACCATCAGACTACTACCACGTGGTCTACGGATAACCAAACCATCTCCAGCCGTCCCTACAATGGTCACCCCGCTGATAACAGCTTCTTGGTGTAAGTGCGACACTTCCATAGCCGTCGATACCGAGTCTTCAATGGTTAATCCATTGGTTTGTGGAGGACGGAATATGGATTGGACAGAAGGTACCGCCGTTTGATGTCTTCTACCTGCTCCTATAATTTCCGTGTAGTTTAGAACGGATCGTGGCATTTTCTGATTGAAAGGATAGTTGGAGACGGTGCTGGTAGGTGCAAAGCGGATACCTGCCCAATTGGTTGGAGCAAATTGAGACGATTGTCGATAACAAAAAGCACGATCACAGAAGCATTCAACTACTACAACCTGTAAACATTTCGAATGAGGAGCGTAGCTAGATGTGTTGAACGTGCAATTATTAAATGACGTTGCGTCTTCGGGACACCAGAAATCACGAACAATAGGATCTCCGAGGGCAGGAAACCACTCAGTCGACCACCACCAAAAGAACTGGTTGTCATATTTGTTCCAATAAGTAAGTTGTTGACATGTCAATAACGCAATGCGGTCAAATGACAAATAGTCACTCGATCGTGAATTGTAACAAAGTGGGTACCACAATCCGTTGAGTTGCAGCTCAATAATGCCGGATACGCTCGAATAGAAGCTAACAGGTTCAGAGAAACGGACAAGTAAGTGTGTATCAAAATTTGATTTGTTTTTAGCATCATTTACTATGTGAGTAAATGTAACGGGATTGTCAGGTGTTCCTTTACTCAAGATCCTTCCTTCTATCAATATTCCAACATATGGCAAGATAGTCAGCACGGCACCCGCTTCTACAGTCAGTGTTGCGTTTGCTAGGACAGTCACATCACGTGTTACAGTGTAAGGTCCACCGAAAGCAGTTAATGTAAAATCAGTATCCAGTTGGCCTCCAACTTCTCTGTTGTTGTTCAGAAATGGAGGATATGATCTCGGATGACTTGATGATGCAACATGAGAGATGGATGGAGACAGAAGAAACGGAAAATATTGAGCGACTGCCAAGTGATTACGATCATCAAAATCAAAGATTCTATCTACAATTTCTTCTTCATTTGCCGTTCCCCACCAGTTGAGTGTGACGTTGATTGTGTCTAGTGATGAGTATCCTTCCACTTGGACCGCCAGTTCTGTGTTCGCATTTTGATTGTCAAGTATATTATTGTAGACGCTCATGTAGCCTGTACCGGTAAGGACAATTACTGCATTTGGAGTAGACTTTGCATATCTGGTGGAGAGAGATGACAGAGAGTTATTTGTCAGTTCGTTATCTCTGAATATTAACAAACTGTCAACATGTTGATGAGAAGAGCGGAATGATGCTCTTGTATTCAACCTCACTACATGTTCTCCACTGTTGTAGGTGAAGACATTGTTTTCAACTATAACTGGCGCGTGTATTGAGCTGCTGTAATAATAATTGTCATTAATATTCATTGCTCCCGAGCAGCATTTTCCATTATTGTTCATAAAGTTGTTTCTAGCGATGATGGCATAGCCGTCACGATATCTGCGTGTAAGCAAAAGTGCTTGCAAATTTTGTTGGAACGTATTGTCTGTGATATTGATGTGAACCGAGTGTGAGTTGGAATCATAGACATAAAAATCAACATTAAGAGCAGTGTCTGTAGTTCCAGAGAACGTGCAATTAGAAACTTGAAGCTGAGAAGTTTGTTGTAGAGTCTGAGACAAGTAGCTGGAGTAATAATGACGACTGTAGACATATGCTCCTCGGTATGAGTTCTGGGTGAAAGTGCTGTTAGCGACAGAAGCGGTAGCATAGCCGTCTAGATATGTATCTAGTCCGATGTAACAGTTGGTAACATATAAATCAGCGATCTGTAGCATGTGTTGATCAGTATCGATTCGAATGCCAGTTTGCCATGAGCTTGTATGACATCGTATGTTTGTTGATGAAATCATCACCTTATTGGCAGATCCACTCATTTGTATTGCCGTTCCTGTTACGCCGGTAATGACAGAGTTGATGATACGTCGGACACCAGCACTTCCGAACAGTCGTATTCCACTCGACGTTCGAACGAGTCCAGTTATGTTACAATTGTTTACATTTTCTCCACGAGAACCTAAACATAGAAAGTATGCTTATAATGAAATGTATAGTTGTAGCAGTTGAACAAAGACTTACCAATAGGATATCTTGATACAAAAACTTTAATGTCTGATGAGCCAGAACTGTACCACCATCTGTCGAGAAAGAAAATTGCTTTGTGATCTGGTACCATAACGTTTACTGGAATTGTGCCACTAACGCTGGGCGACAGCACACTCTGTTTTGTTATTCCGTTTATTACTGTAAATGTTGCTCCATTACCAGAAAACCGTTGGAATGTAGCAGCAAGTCCATATCCCGACATTGTGCTGATTGAACTTGTGTAGTCGTTGTAGCCGGAAACGCTGAATGTGAGATATGCTCCACGATCATCAATAAAGTATGACGTAGTTGTACTAGAGTCTCCTTGGTGGGTTGAAGCATTGGATGATGGTTTGAGTATCAGAGGAATAGAAGTGATGTCAATAGCAGTTGCACCGACATTATGGAAATGACAATCATCACATCTAAATTGCCACGCCAGTGAGCCCGATATACCGTTATTGCTGCTGTTTGCAACAGTAAGACCAAACAAGTGGACATCTCCATGTACAGAGTTAACCTGAATACCAATGTGACTAATGTCTACAATAGACACGTTAGTGATGGAGGGACTTGCTGTTGTCATGGTGATAGTTGGTACCAACAAATCAGGAGTTGATGAAGCATTATTTATTGTTTTTCCAGCGTTGAATATTTTGATATTTTCTAAAACACTTTTACTGTGGTACTTTCGTGCGTTGTACGTGATGGTTTCGGTCGCGTCGTCATTATAAAACACGATCCCTCCCCAATATCCAACACCAATCGTGCCACACACAACACCAACGTCTTCTGAATGTTGACAATTGTTGTTATTCCAGCTGCTCCCTCCATGGCAATCAAACAGTGAATTTTCCACGCCTCTGCAGTCCACGTTAGCCAATGCGATGATTCCCGTTCCCTGACCGAATCTACGTGTGGATGCTTCAACGGGTTCACCAAATCCGAGGTGTCTGCATACAACACGAGCGTTATCTGCATTCCAATAATCGTCACACACGGTTCCCCAATTGTGACCGTTGAACACTTCCACCCTTCCCTCTTTGGGACTCTGACCTCCCACTAGACGAATAGAAGTGGAATCGACACCTTCCGTCATGTTGTGAAACATCAAAATTTGATTGCTCAGTGAGCCTTTGGCAACGAGAGTTCCTCGGACATGAAGTCTTACTCGAGCTTGAAAGTTGATGGTGACTCCCGGTTCTATGGTGAGAGTGGCACCTTGGCTGACTGTGATGTCACTGGTTGCAACATATGGACTTTTGGCGAGCGTTAACGTGTCACTTGAAGAATAAATTCTTTTAATCTGTGTCTCAGGAGTTCCGTATGTTACTAAAATTTAAATATATTATTGGTGTAGATTCATGTCACTGAAACGCTTACCTGTTAGGCAAAACAAGGAGATGGTGTAGTAGAATAGCACGATTGCTGGTAGCCTGCTACAGACAGAAAGACAAATCAATCTTCTAAATCAAATCTAGCACAGCATGACCACAACAGGATTTGAGCAGAGGATACATGCGCTAGGACTATCAGTGGCGTCGTTGGGCCAGCTGCTAGAGTGGGTATTTATTACAGTAAGTCTCGTTAGCTCTTGTCGGTCGTCGAAAGGCCATAGCATGTACCAATATCGAGACCCCTAGAGCCATGTTTAAAATTTAAATATGAAACACTTGTATGCAAATCAATATTTACGGTAAAGTCTAAAATTAGATCATGCTTTGTCTAAACAATCACCGCTCAAGCAATAACCACATTCACACAACTTCATCACATAACTCTGCTGGTCACTCTATTATCTATCATGGAAATCTCCTTGTATCTTGCAGATATGGCACGTATAAGCATCACAGCTAGCGCAGCTCACGTGTTACCGTGACAGACTAGACAAATTACATGCCATCTTTACGCTGTAGTAAAGCCACCACTTCGAAAAGCTAAACCCTAGTCATAATTTGTAGCTAGATGGTATAGGATTATCTACAAATCGACGGTTTTTGGTTGCTGCAGTTGCTGCAAGTATTTTCTTCCTGCTCCGACGCATACGGTATCGAGTCGTATATCTCTAGATCGGGGACTGTTTTGTAAACCAAATGGACAACAAGTAAGTCAGCAAGCTCGAAGATATTAGATTCACGGCATGCAGGAACTTGTGAAATAATACATATAAATATATGTGTAGAGTTGCAGCAGCCCTCGAGGTCGGACGACACTAGGATGTCGGAACGCCTCATTTGGCAGCTTACGCCGGAACGCTTCGCTAGCTATGCGTCTACGGCAGTGGCTTTACACACGTAAAAGGCTTTAACACGTGAACCGCATGCAACGAGTTCTTACATCAATAGACGTACAGCAAACACGTTTTCAGATTTGCTGTAGACGTGCCTATACAACCTCGTGCATCTACGGGATTTTTGAAACTGGACACGTGTCGAATAGACGCCAAGTTCGAACAATGTCTAGCGAAATTACACATAGTTGGCTCCGCCTTGACAGCGCGCGCGATGAGTTATCGGCCGCAGGAGTGCACGGTAGGCAAGTGTTGTGTGTTCCCGCGCGTCATGCGCAGACAGTAGTGGCGCGGGGTTTCTTCCCGCGAGTCATGCGCAGTAGCATAGCATGTTTTGCAGTTCGCGTGTGTGGACGTTCTTCCCATCCCTCCCACTCCCTTTCTTCTCTTGACTCTCCGTAGACGGCTATGCCGTTCTACGTGAAATATCGGGGTGGGGACAGAGTCCGGTCTGGCTAGCCCGGGACTCCCCAAGCACCAGCCTTTAGCGCGCGTGAGGCTTCATGACCGGGCTCCGCCCCCCTCGTGAGCGCCGAACTTCCTCTCAGGCAGGTCGACAGGTACAGCAGTGAAAGTGCTCGAGAGGAACGGGAAGCAGAACTCGGGGTCAAGGTAAGTAGTCAATACACTTGTTCCTCGCAACGGCAGCAACGTCCAAGTCGAAACGGCTTCAACCAATCGCTAATCCAATCAACGGCATTTTTGGAAACGGCAATTGAACGGGATTTAGCTATGAATGAGAATTCTGTCTGGCTGCTACTAAACGGTAAAAGCACTTACACCACGGCTAATTAGTGACAGTAAACGGTTACTGACAAAACATTATACAGTCTACTACCTGCGCAATATCCGGGAGTACTATACCATTGCAAGTGTATACGCGACATTTTTCGTTGTTTTTACAATGCCTCCGAAGAGACGGACTGGCTCGGGTTGCGCTGACAAGGGCATAAGTTAGTGTAACTGGTTTGTGCTGTGATTGGAACTTTTTTGCACAGGGATGTTACCCAACACTAAACAGCAGAGAGTTTGGAAATCTACAAAGATCTCTCTATACAAACTGTACGTGACCTGGCTACACCCCCTCTGCCTCTCCAACCATCAAACGCATTTTAGATACTTTCTGCTATAATCTCTACCTATAAAGGCGACCTGTCTCTGTCTGTCTGTCTGTCTGTCTGTCTGTCCTGTCTGTCTGTCATAAATAGCAAACAGTGTCTGCAAATCAATAATTTGTGTGATTAAACTATTACCCAGGCGAAGCCGGGCATTGTAGCTCGTCTAGAGATATACGGCTGTGCAATCACTATAGCAAATTTCCTCAAGAGTCACTTGACACTCGATTCCTGCCATTGTGCGCTGTAATGTGCGGTGGATTGAATTATAAGCCTGTCTAGTTTTAGTGGTAGAAGCGATGGCAATATCTACGCGTAGAACCGGCAAAAACCGCATTCTTTAAAAACATGGCGGTAACACTAAACCCCAAGATCGATATCAACGTACACAACTCCATAAGATTTTGACGACCTAAAATGTCTGGAAACTCGTCAAATGACAACAACTAGAATTCTACTTGGACCGCGATTTTCCGAGCCTTGGGTCGTAGACAAAACTTGTACAGGACGTCGCAATGATGGGTTGTTATAGAGAGGTGTCTAGTTACGCTATATCAAAACAATACGAAATATCATGCGAGAAGACTATAAAATGCAAGCGATTTTGACTTCTCGAAGGAGTTTACATTGACGAGTAAGTTTTTCATGAATTTTGTTATCGAATGAGTGTACGTTGTCCAATCTTGAATGTAACGTTGGTGTCCGCTTTACAACAGGAGGTCCCAAGACAAACATGCAAGTATGTACTCTATATAGTAGGTGGTCCCTAATCAAGGAAGTTCTACATTTCTTTGTCTACTCTCAGTCTACGAATCCGTCAAATTCGTCTCCTCGATCCTTCATGCACTGTTTCCACTCTGCATGCATGCTACCTTACTATCTTCTACTTCTTTCAGACACACACATAGAACAAATACTTGACTGCCCATCTAAACAAGCTAGCGGACGTACGTGCAGTATGCATGTAGAACATACCCAAATTGACGTGTCTTCATTTCTAGACGCAATCCGGAATGGGGTCGACGCCCACGTCTTGCAGAACACTTGTACGGCTGCTAGAACAGACTTCAGTGTCGTCTCCTTGCTGCGCTGATGCCTGGAAAGAACAGGCACTGCTGTTACTGGTTCGTTATGCACCAGACGTTGCGAGTGCTTGGTAGGTCTCTAGATCTCAGCAAGAGGAATACGTTCGACCTGTTTCCGCCGTATAGTAGTACTAGAGTCCCGTATCTGGTTTCGGATTACGGCTAGATTCGGACGCGAGATCTTGGTCCAACGCAATTGTTTAAGGATGAAACATAGGGCAACGTTGAGACGTTAGGTAACTATTCTTGATCCGTGACAATCAATGGATTTGGCTCATTCTAGCGAGAACGAGACTCGACTAAACGTAAACCACGCCCTCCCTCTAGACCCGGACAAATACCTCTAGTTTCGGATGGCCTCTCGTGTAGAGCTACCAAACCACAGACACAAACCGAATCTATTTGGTCCAGTAGCCTAACATCTCATCTTCCAAACAATCGTATGAGCAGCGTCGTCGTGTTGCGTGCGTAGCCGTGGTAGTCGTCAGAGTTGAGTGAAGTCACGCCCTCTAGTTTCGGATGCCCGAAACACGCTAGATTGTCATTTTACGAGCAAATTTAGACACTCTGTAAAGATTTTGAGCATTTTGAGCATAGAATCTCGACGTCTAGTGCTAAAATCAACTTCTAAGACATGTTTCTACGTATTTCTAGCCAATTTGTCATTACTCTCTGCAGTGTAGAGATCGTACGGTGCCGTTTGAACGTCTAGGGAACAAAATTTCCCTATGTAGCAGTATCTTACTAGCTTGCTACGCAATCTAGAGTAAAAAAGCTTCGACTTGCACAATCATAAGTAGGGTATTCCCCTCTGATTGTGGATATCTAGTTACCTTTTCTCATGAGATGGTAGCACTAATTTGTTGCACTTTTCATACGGCATTTCCAATAAACGAACGTTCCTGATCTCTCTTTGCTTCAGTAACAAACAGGAGTAACATGCGGCTGGTCTAGATTCATAGTGTAGACGTACCTAGCCTCGGATTTCCAGACCAATGTAGCGCCAATTACAAAATCGGCTTAGACCAGCCGCGTGTTATTACTGAAGCAAAAGAGAGGTCAGGAACGCTTGTTTAGAGGAAGTGCGGTATGAAAAGTAGAACAAATTAATTCTATAGCATGAGAAAAGGAATCAGAGGGGAATAGAGTCCCGGATCTAATCTCGGTCATTCCTAATCTCGGTCACTCGTTCTCTGCCAAATAGCTGCAGCCAGACCTAACTGCTACGCTAGCGTCATAGTCCTACTGGATAGCAACTAATTAGAGCGGGTCACGTCAGCATCCGTCGTAACGTTGCTGCTGTAGAACTTGAAAACTGATCGCACCTATTCTCGATCACAGAGTATCATATCTCGGTCAGTGCTTGCCATCTCGTTTCTACAACTCCGTTTGAGACGCAAGTCATCTCTGTCGATAGGCTTATTATATGACTTCCTTTCGCCAAATTGTTGGTTTTGTCTTGTCAACCTCTACCCTCGCAGACAACGAAGAAGACGGATGACTCACGGGACATAATCTCGGTCACCTGATCTCGAGTGACTTTCTCTCTTCAGACGCAGATCTGAGGCGTTCTTTTTGGCTCATGTTATAGTCATCACCGCTGGCTACTAGACCTATGGGGTGATGTTAGTGCTCATCGTACTGTTGCTACGGCAGAACGTGAAATGTGAGAGACAAATACTCGGACATTCGGGATCATATCTTGGTCAGTCGCTTTCATCGCGTTTCTACAAGGCGAATTGAGACGTTAGTCATATCTGCTGAAAGGTTCGCTTTGGATGTTTATGCCACTGAATAGCCGGTTTTGTCTCTTCAGTTTTTACTGTTGCAGGGCGGTGAGAAACGTGATCGACCTACGGGACATAATCTCGGTCACGCGATTTTGAGAAAGACGGGTTCCTGAGTAGATTGTATTGTGTGATTATTAGTGTACTGTTGTTCTAGAGCTATATTGTCACGAATGTGTCTGTCTAACTTACTATTTGTAGCACTTCAAACAAGCAACGTGATGACTCTGAATTTTCACACTTGTTGGCGGTAACCAGAGAGTATTCCTACCTGTTTCTACATTCTTGAATGGCAGAGATAATGATTCTTTATCTTGGATGGGATGATTGATGATTTTATCAAGTAGAATTGCACAAAAACTGCTTTTTACTTTTATCGGTAGGAGAGTTATGCTGTTCGAGAACTTATGAAAATGGTGACATGTTGCCAAAGAGAAAACAATCTTTCTCATAACACAGTTCTGAGTCTGAGACAGTTATGATAATTAGTCCAGTGAAGATATCCAACGAACCTTCAGTCTATAAAACTAAGCAGTGCGTGTTGTTGATAATAACTGATGTAGCTAAAATCTTACAATCAACAAGATCATAGTACGTACACAGTTTACAAGTATGCAGAGTCCTAGCATACTCTTGTGACATTCAACTTGTACCAGAATGGATTCAATGTTTATCTCCATGATGATCACTCTATCACTCACAAAATTTGCTAATTAGCACTAAAACAGATGTACTAAATAAAGGTTATCTTAATTATTATACAAAAACATAGTTTAGACAGAACAACTAACGTTTGCCAACACAGTCTAATTACTAGAATCTGCTATAGTTATACAAATTCAATACAAAACATTTTTCAATCATCCTTAGTCGACTGTGACCGTATGTACAATGCCCAATGAAGGTAAGACCACTTACCCGAAAGCTGTAGAACCCAAGAAGTGCGCTCATACTGTGACCGAGATTATGTCCCGTAGGTCGATCACGTTTCTCACCGCCCTGCAACAGTAAAAACTGAAGAGACAAAACCGGCTATTCAATGGCATAACACATCCAAAGCGAACCTTTCGACAGACATGACTAACGTCTCAATTCGTCTTGTAGAAACGCGATGAAAGCGACTGACCAAGATATGATCCCGAATGTCCGAGTATTTGTCTCTCACATTTCGCGTTCTGCCGTAGCAACAGTACGATGAGCACTAACATCACCCCGTAGGTCTAGTAGCCAGTGGTGATGACTATAACATGAGCCAAAAAGAACGCCTCAGATCTGCGTCTGAAGAGAGAAAATCACTCGAGATCAGGTGACCGAGATTATGTCCCGTGAGTCATCCGTCTTCTCCATTGTCTGCGAGGGTAGAGGTTGACAAGACAAAACCAACAATTTGGCGAAAGAAAGTCATATAATAAGCCTATCGACAGAGTTGACTTACATCTCAAACGGTAGCCTCGGCCTCCCAGACCCGTGTAGCGCCGATTCAAAATCGTCCTCCACGGGTTGGGATGGTACCGCCTCTTCTCAATATATTGCGGTTGGTCCTAGGACCAGCATTAGTGTTCAGTTTCATAATGCATACCTTTCCAATTACAGCTGTAATCAACGAAGACATCTCATGCATATCTGCTGTCTACCAAAGACTACACTGTACACAAACGACGACTTGTAGTGCGTTCTTCACGCAAACTCACGTCCCTACACGTCGTGGTTTGTATTCTGCGCCTGTCAATGGCAGTAACGACACCTAGTAGAGCCGTTTGTTCGAACCGATGCTCCGACATCTACACTAGCCAGCCAGCTGCATTCTCAACGACTTCATGATCACGTCTACTACACAGAGTCTTGCGGAGAATTCACGGCGAAGTTTTGTCACGATTTCGCGGCAAGTCGCATCGAATCCGGACGATCGAGTCACAGCGGATACGCGCATCGCGAATTTTCATAGCGAATTCGAAGCTCCACGCGCGACTAGCAGCTACTCGCAGCGGATTCACGGCGATCAGACACATGCCGATCGCGTTCGCGGCACCAGTTGTAAAAGAAAGTGCTTCCTAACGTCCCGTTTGCGTTCCCTACTAACACACAAATGATAAAACCGTAGCTACTGCAAACACAAAAGTACCCGTGCAGCAGGATGCGACACGATGTTCTAGCGCGACATGTCTTCGTCGTTCTTGTATTACGGCCGTAATTGGAAAGGTATGCATTTATGCAACTGAACACTAATGCTGGTCCTAGGACCAACCGCAATATATTCAGAAGAGGCGGTACCATCCCAGACCCGTGGAGGACGATTTTGTATCGCGCTACACGGGTCTGGGAGGCCGAGGCTATTCAAACGGAGTTGTGAAAACGAGGTGGCCAGCAGCACTGACCGAGATATGATACTCTGTGACCGAGAATAGGTGCGATCAGTTTTCAAGTTCTACAGCAGCAACGTTACGACGGATGCTGACGTGACCCGCTCTACCTAGTTGCTATCCAGTAGGACTATGACGCTAGCGTAGCAGCTAGGTCTGGCTGCAGCTATTTGGCAGAGAACGAGTGACCGAGACTAGGAAATGACCGAGATTAGATTCGGGACTCTACCCTACTTTTGATTGTGCAAGTCGAACCTTTTTTACTCTAGATTGCATAGCAAGCCAGTAAGATACTGCTACATAGGGAAATTTTGTTCCCCGGATGTTCAAACGGCACCGTACGATCTCTATCCTGCAAAGAGCAGGGGCGTAGACACAATTCTAAAACTGGGGGGGCTTAACCAAGAGGCCTAATTGTGCTTTTGCGCATGCGCCCAGTGCACGTTCATCACCCGACTGCATCCGTATCACAATGTCTCTGATAGCGTGGCTGCGGAAAGCGCAACAACCGGATGGAAGTGTAACTAACTATCCCACTGGCATTGACCATGAAAGCAATGTCTCAGGTGAAGAAGACGCCCAAGAGCACGCCCAAACTAGCAACGTGGCTGGACCAGCCTCTACAAGTTCTGAAAGCGGCCACCACTCTCACCAGCCCGACGCAACTGATGCCTCCGAGACAAGACCGGTTGCTGGCGCCCAGCCTCAGCCCACCTTGATGCCTTGGAGTCCTCACCAACCCTTGCTGTCCTTCCCATATCGCACATTTGCTAAGCAGCAGCGAGCATTCTGTTCTTCTTGGTATAGAAGATACCCGTGGTTGCATTATCAAGAAGCAGATGACAAAGTCTTCTGCTTCTACTGCCAGATGGCGGAGAAGAAGGACTTAGGCTCAGTTGCTCTGCGCGCTGGGAACTTGGACGATAAATTCGTGAGAACTGGCTTTACAGACTGGAAGAAAGCACTCACTAAATTTGAAAAACATCAGAAATCAGTCTTTCATCGTGATGCTATGGATATGGTGGTTGGCAAGGAACAGAATGTTGGGCAAATGCTAGGGAAAGGTTATGCAGAAGAAATGGTTGAGAATAGGAATATGTTACAGATAATTATTAGTTGCATTCGATACCTTGCTCGGCAAGGTCTCGCCATGCGTGGTCGGTCTAAACCTGAAGGTAGTGTCGCTCTTGAAAGGGATTCCAACTTAATGCAACTCCTCATTATGCGTGCTGAAGACAATCCGAGGCTCTGGAAATGGTTAGACAAATGCCAGGCCAAGTTCACAAGCCCCTGTATACAAAATGAAATTCTCAGTATCATGGCATTAATGATTCTGAGAGATGTTGTTAGGAAGGTATCGGGAAAGTGGTACACTATCATGGTAGATGAAACTACAGATTTGTCCAATACTGAACAAATGGTCTTCTGTCTTCGATACGTAGATGATGATCTGGAAGTCCATGAGGAAGTAATAGGGCTGTATAGCTTAGACTCAACTTCTGCTGACTCTATACTAGCAACAGTTCAAGATATCCTGTTACGCATGAATCTAAGGATTGACCATTGCCGAGGCCAGTGCTACGACGGCGCTAGTAACATGGCAGGAGCGAAGTCAGGCGTTGCAAAAAGACTAAATGATCTAGAGCCCCGTGCGTTGTACACACACTGCTATGGTCATGCATTAAACCTAGCGACTCAGGATGTGTTGAAAGGTATCAAGGTCATGCGAAGTGCTCTGGAGACCGTACATGAAATTACTAAGTTGATAAAAAAATCACCCAAACGTGAAAGCATCTTCAAGAAGTTTAAAGATGTTGTCACTGCTGGCTCTCCAGGACTACGGATTCTTTGTCCTACACGATGGACGGTCAGGGCTGAGGCATTAACGTCAATATCTGAAAACTACACTACACTTCAGATGACTTGGGATGTGGCAAAAGAAGCCACAAAGGATACTGAGATGAGAGCTAGAATTGGAGGAATCGCTTTGCAGATGGACACATTTGACTTCGTTTATGGTGTTGAACTTGGAAGAAAGCTGCTGAACATAGTGGACAACCTGTCCCGATCCTTACAGAGTTCTACTATTTCAGCATGCGAAGGCCAAAAGCTAGTCAGTACTACAACAACAACTATCCAGTCAATGAGATCTGATGAGTGCTTTGATATATTTTGGAAGTACGTTGAACGCAAAAGATTGTCACTTCAAGTGCCATCCCCTACCCTTCCACGACGTAGGAAAGTTCCAAGACAATTCGAGGTAGGAGAAGGTGCAACAGTACATCCAGTAGAAGTGAAGGAGATCTATCGAAGGGCTTACTTTGAGGCCATTGACTTGATTTTAGCAGCAGTCAAAGATAGATTTCATCAGAAAGGATTCAACATGTTACAGAAATTAGAGACAGTTGTAACTTCTCTTCAGCAACCCCAGCAATCGGAAGCACTGAAAGAGATTGTCAATTTTTATGGTGATGATTTCAGTCACCCAGACCGACTTCAAACACAGCTCACTCTTCTTCATGCAGGTACTGAACAGCCACTGACGGATGTACGGTCTCTGGTCGTATACCTCAAATCCTTAAGCAGTGCAGAAAGACAGTTTTTTTCTGAAGTCATCAAAGTAGTCAAGCTCATTCTGGTAATGCCGGCAACAAACGCCACAAGTGAAAGAAGTTTTAGTGCTCTCCGTAGACTCAAGACATGGCTACGTTCTACAATAAGTGAATGTCGTCTCAACTGGTCTATGATACTCCATATCCATAAGGACAAAACTGATGCATTACCAATAAAAGGTGTTGCGAATGAGTTTGTTACACGTAATGAAAGCAGAAGACGACTATTCGGACACTTTGATTAAACTCTTTTGAATTAGTAAATGTAGTGTTGTGTTGTACGCGTACTGCCTATCCCTTAATGTATCAAAGATTTGAAATACAAGTCTCAAATTCTGGGGGGGCTTGAGCCCCCAAAGCCCCCCCGGTGTCTACGCCCTTGTCTAAGAGTAATGAGAAATTAGCTAGAAATACTTAGAAACATGTCTTAAAAGTTGATTTTAGCACTAGACGTCGAGATTCTATGCTCAAAATGCTCAAAATCTTTACAGAGTGTCTAAATTTGCTCGTAAAATGACAATCTAGCGTGTTTCGGGCATCCGAAACTAGAGGGCGTGACTTCACTCAACTCTGACGACTACCACGGCTACGCACGTAACACGACGACGCTGCTCATACGATTGTTTGGAAGATGAGATGTTAGGCTACTGGAACAAATAGATTCGGTTTGTGTCTGTGGTTTGGTAGCTCTACACGAGAGGTCATCCGAAACTAGAGGTATCTGTCCGGGTCTAGAGGGAGGGCATGGTTTACATTTAGTCGAGTCTCGTTCTCGCTAGAACGAGCCAAATCCATTGATTGTCACGGATCAAGAATAGTTACCTAATATCGCTACGTTGCCCTAGACTTCATACCTAGACAATTGCGTTGGACCAAGATCTCGCGTCCGAATCTAGCCGTTATCCGAAACTAGATACGGTAATCTATATTTGGTTGTAAACACGCCCTTGCTCGCATGGCCTGTAATCGTACGAAAATTCTGTGGCGCGCTCTTCGAGTTCTTAGCCAACTAGACTTGTCGTGTTCGTGGCTGGTAATAAAGTGTTATATTTTCGTTACGATGCACGTCCCGTCTACTATTCTATGTGAGTTCCATGCAAGCTCTATCTACTAGTAGACATGCGACACGAACAGCTGGGTTTCTCCCCGAGACAAAAAAAGGAACTACCTGTGGAGCTCTGAAGGCTCAAGCCTTGCATTTCAATGGCTGGTGGTTAATTTGGCTCCAGCTACGTATAGAACAAAGCGAGTCTAGCTCTAGCACAATCTCTAGACTTGTTTAGAGTGATGCATGACTAGAAACGATTTGGCTACCCTGCAGTAGAAGTATGTCGTAGCAATGTAAACAATATTGAATGTTATAATTATAAATTTACGTTGGATCAAACTCGTGGTTAGCACACACTGTTTACATGATGCTCATCAATCACACAAGGAAGTAATAGTCAACTGCTCATAGACAATCGTTCAAATGAGAATTAATCAGCTAACAGACTGTCAACGAGCTACAGATACTAGATTGTCTTGTTTGATATTAATTAGGAAAGTAAAATTCTAAACAAACCAACTGCTAACAATAAAGCAATTTACATCTGCCTTTTAGAATACAATTACATGGTATGAAGTCTACAGCTCTTCAAACAGTCTTGCTCGCACGCAAGTCACATGTACAATAGAGGTGCGGCATGTATACACTGCAAAAAGCTACTAGCTAGACTACTACTAAAAAGTAAATCAGGTTCAAGTAGTACTAATGCGTTTGTATACTAGACTCGAACGAATCTCTCCCCGCCTTCGTCATTCCCCGGATTGTCTCCCCACTCCAGTGACAATCGGGAAACGACGGGGCGGGGAGAGACTGGCTAGAGTCTATTGTTATACATGGCAGTCTCTTTAGCTATTGTTTTAAAGACAAAACTAACTAACAGTTAATTTGTCACAAAAACGCTAAATTGTACTGTATAAATAATACTTGTATGTATGCATGCACTTCTAACCTAAACTAGTAATTCGCGCAGCACTATCGCGAACTTGCAGCAGCAACAACACAACAACAACAACTACGCAGCAAATCAATAACTCTAGCAGCGTGCAAAATTTTCTAGAAATATGAAAGTACACAATCATTTGTGAAAAACAATTAATTTATTGTTTCTAATTGTATTAATTTTGAACGTCCGGTTGTATTTTGGCGGGGTGCTTACGCTGTCGTTGTCCGCTGTTTTGTAAGCTGGTTCGTTATCTGCATGTTTGTTTGCGCACACGATGTTATCCTTGCTGCCTTCGAACAAGCTAGTCAGCAGTAACTTCTGACATTTACTCATTTGCTTCCGCCTAGCCATAGCGTGGATTTCGTATTTGTATTAATGTACAACCGGAATTTGCTGGTCTGTTGTAACTGAAACAGAAACAGCTGCTAATTGATATATACATTGAAAACACACTGTTAGACATGCACCTGTTATTGCCGTGTACGTGATATTGTTTGTGTTTGCGTGCTGTCACTTTTAGTGAAACTGCGAGCACAATGGCAAACAAGATAAGAACAGCGCAGCCAATCACAGCTTCAACGATTACTAAAGTCGAGTCACCTAAAATGACAAAATCAACGCAACCACGCCGAACAGCGACACAAAATAGAACGCAACAGAAAAATTCTACTTTTAGAAATGGAAGCAGATTGTGGTGACGGCAAGTAGACCGACGTCGACGGTGAGGAAACTGAATCGACGTTGAGTAGACGGACGTTGAGGAGGCCGACGGTGGGTAGACCGACAGTGAGCAGACCGATGGTAAGGAGACTGACGGCGAGGAGACCTACGGTAAGTAGATCGATGGTGAGTTTGGCGATGACTTAATTAACTAAAATGATTCTAGCTTTAGACCTGGAAGCAGGTTGTGGTGACGGTAAGTAGACCGCGACGTTGGGTTGCGTAGACCGACGGTGAGTAGACTAACGGCAAGTCCGTCGACGAAAAAAGAGAACTGAACTATAAACAGTGGCTGTAAATGATAGAGATAGCTGTCCGTGGTCACGGACTACAGTTGTGATCGTGTATCGGCTGGAACCGTTCTCGTTTAGCGATCTGGCCAACTGAACTTTGTCCATCATGTTGATGGAAAACATTCCATCGTCATTTCCAGACTCGATACCGTAGGAAATATGGCCATTCAAGCCTATACTCCAGCATAAACTGTTAATTCATTAAGTACAATTGAAAGTTAGGTGGCAAACCCTCTAGACATTCGTCTCGTGCAAGTGCCTCCACGTCATTGGACTCGGAATAAGCCAAGTCAACCAATCTATAGCTATCTCATGAGCAAACGCTTCAATCTGTTCCTCACCTTCTGTCCATTTACGCTGTCTTAATTTTCTCATCGCTTGTATTCGGTCGGCTCCTCCGGACATGAACTCTCGTTCTAGCGAAGCTTCAATTGTTGCGTAGTTTGTCCTCTCTTCGATAGTTTTTAAACGTGGTCCTTCAAGTCTCGAGGCACGATGCAACGCTTTTTCTTTCCTTCATATCCTTTCAAAGATGTCCACACGGAAACACGGTCAAGAAATGAAAGCAATTTACCCGAACCAGCAAACGCTTGCGGAGAGTCTCTAGACATAACACAACTTTTACTCCTGTCACCAAATGTAAGGTGGCGCGTGTAGCAACACGACAGTCGAGTGAGCGTAACACAAGAGTATTGTGTGTGTCTATCCTTCTAGACCCTACAGAACTCAATGAATAGCGTGCTTTATAATTATCTAGCTAATGTGCACTACGCAATACAATAGTTTGTTTGTTTGTTTGTTTGTTTGTTTGTTTCTGTTTTTTGCACCATTAGTTTTAATGAGTGCGACGTCAGGTTATAATAATAATAACAAAGTATCGGTACACTACAGCGCCAACAGCAAGCGCATGCGTACTAACCAGGTCTGGATTTCGAGATATGTGGCTCAATTAATTAGAGTGCAAGTGGTTGTCGAATCCTTAGGTGTATAGCAACCTCAGTTTTGCATCAGTTGTTCGTCTAGCCAAGTTCTATCATCTAGTTCACGCGGGAAAGAGGTTAGGATGTCGTACAAATATACTTTTCTTTTCTTGTGTAAGCGGCAGCCCAGTAAGTTCTTACCGTCTTTCTAACTCTTAGCCCTAATTCGAATTTGTACTAACACGAAGATAGTCACGTGCTCTAGTCTAGTCACGTGCTGTAGTCTAGTCACGTGACAGCTTCTTGGCCATGGCATCTCTCGCTGACGAGTCCTTGGATTTTTTCAGCATAGAGGAAGACAAAGATGGTAAGAGAAAATCTTCTCGCGAGAGTTCAGCACGCCACCGCTTCCTCAAATCGAGCAGCAGTAGCGCGACAGAAGATTACGGCAGCCCCAACCCCATTACGTCGAGCAGCGAAGGAGGATCTCTCAACAACGAAAGCCGCAGCCTCATCAAAAGCCCAACCAAATCAAAAGCTCATTATCCTCTCACAATATTTCTATGTCTCGTTGGCCTACACAATCCACACCGATTTGGGCGTTCCCTGTGGTCAGGATTGTTGATTTGCCTCTTCTCTCTTGCTCTTCTACTGCAACTTGTCATTAACTTTGCGTGCCTGGTGATAGACTCGAAGCATTGCAGAAAGGCACGTGACCGGAATGGCTTTAATATAAGTGGCTTTAATAGCAGTGACACTAACAGTAGTGACCTCTCCTCGTATTTGAAATCTATTCTCTTTGTGGGGAGTACATGGCAGTATTTGAGTCAACTGATTACGTACTGTGTTGCACTCTGGTGTTTGTACAAAGTCTTGCGAGTGCCTGATGCTTTGCATCCTTCGCTGGCACGATTTTTGGCTCCAAACAAATATTGGAGTTTACTCAACAGACAGATGGTTTTCTTTCTGCTCTTGGATGTTCTGTGGTTGGTCCTTACGGCTTACATGATGTATGATGTGATACATGAGCAGCCTAATACAACGCTGGATTATGTATTAGTCATTGTTCTCAGTTACATGACAATTATGATGATGGTCGGTTTGTTAGCAAATCATGCTATCTTACTTATGTTTGAAAGCCTCGTCTTTGCAGTAAGTGGATGCATTGATCAGATGAAGCAACAGATTTTGGATTTGCAGCAACAAAAGCTTGAGAAATCAATAACTGCTGTGAAAGATTTGTCAAAAATAGTTAGAGCAACTTCAGGTGTGTTTGGTCGCTGGTTTCTTGTTCAGTGGATTTCGTATGCCATGGTCATTGTATGGAACAGTCCTCTCATTCAAGCGAACATTTCACTGCCACTGTATCCCATCTGGACGAAGACTAGTTTGGTCGTATTATCGATTATTAATCACACTCTGTTCATCTTTCCGGCAATTGTAGCTGCTATGCTTGATGCCAGATGCAAAGAGATGATCAGAAACCTGAATGATTTGGCAGCAGTGGACTGGCCTGATGGACATGCATTAAAGGAGAGAAGCCAACTAGAATTATTCCTTTCCTTTGCTGATCGAGCTGATATTGCATTTAGAGCTGGACCAATGCCGATACGATTGTCGCATGCTTTGGCATCTGTGGCATTTTCATATGTACTAGTAGCTGTTAATATTGCTCTTCAAAACTTGTCACACTAAAGTAAGGAGAATGTTATTAATGGAGTTTGTTGACTTGACTGTGTGTAGATTGATTATCACTTATACCCCTATATTTGCTATTCAACGATGTGAAGTTCAGTTATGAGAATTGCAATTACAATGGTTTGTATGATCTGTTGATATCAGAATACAATTATTAGCAAGTGCATGTAATGTTGATGTACTAAGAGCTATCTAAATAGTATAGGATATTGAAAGACCTATTATTGACACTCAAGATGCTAAGTGGGTGCAAGTGGGTGCAATAGCATCAAGTACCATTATCACTCTCTAAATATTATGCAACACATAGACGCAGAATATTTAGAGAGCAATTAATTGAAGATGCCTTATACACCTACAAAGTTAGCTGAAGTCGTTTGTTTGGTTTTCAAATGTTTTATCACGATGTCAGTCCTCTAGCCAGAATTTTATGGCTATTTGCCATTTCAACAATTGCTAATTGACGTCTTTACAGAGTGTGATGCCATTGCAACCTGACAATTTCTGTTAATGACGATTACACCAATTTGGTTGATAAAATGTACAGCAATCTTGTGTTTGAAAAAATTGAGCTTTATTACTGCCATAGATTGAAAATATTGTCCACTTGTGGTATACATACATACTTACATAATACATACATACACACATACAACATGCAATAACAAACTATTCTAAGCCCTGGTGGCAAGTCAGTGAGCCAACAATTAAGAAATAGTTATTGACTGCTAAGATCAAAATCAGTTCTGTATGTGTGTGTCAATAAGATCTGCAATTGCTCTTTGGTCTTCCACTTGCCTTAGAACTGCACAAAATTGCGTAAAGGCATCTCTCCCTTTCTTTGGCAAAATTTCCAGTAAAATTTTTCCAGCCTTTTCCTTTTCTGATAGTTGCTTGTTGCTTAGTTCTATATACTCATCACGATCTAGTAATCTCTTTGTGTAAAGCTTGTCTATAAGCTTTCTAGGAGACATCAACTCCATGACTTCATCAAAATGAGGCCGCAGGTTCTTTTCCCACAGTGACTTGGTCTGGTCTAGAACAGAATTTCGAAGACTGGGTGGTTGTTCTACCTTTGTTTCTTGTAGACAGTGCAGAGTATCTTGCATTGTCTTTAATTGATCTCTCATTGATTCAAATAACTGCCTTTCACTTTCTCTAGATGCTGCCAGTTCACCATTCTGTTGTTTTACTAAAGTTAGTTCCTCACTCTGTCTTGCCATCTGATTTGATAGAGTACTTATTTCCTGCTTTGCCTCTTCTAGTTCACTTTCCTCTCTTCTCAGTTTGCTTTCCAAAAGCACCATTTGGTGATCTTGCTGTAGAATAAGTCTCTGGTCTTTTTCTAGCTTATCCATCAGCCCTCTCACTGCAGATTGTGCTAGATGCAACTTCTCATTAGCAATTTTCTTCAAATGGTGGTTTTCCCTTAGTAACATGATATTCCTTTTTTCCAACTTCTGGGATCTTGACTGCATCTTCTCCAATTTCTCTTGTACGCCTCTGAAAGAGTCAGCAAGATAGGAATTCTGTATCTGAAGATCACCTAGTCTCAAGGTTTGATGTTGAGTTGGACGACGTTGATATTGATCTGACCTACTTTGGAACATCAACAGACTTTCTTGGTCAGTCATTGTTGTTTCAACATCTAGTGACGCGACATGACTATCCTCTGAACATTGTTGACTGAGACGCCAAGCTCCGGCTTTCTGACTTTCGGTTGCTTGAGCCTGCAGGTGAGATGACACAAATGTCGCTTCCCCTTCCTCCAAGGGCAGTGTAGAGAGAGAAACGCCTATACCAGGACCAGTGTCCATTTCGATCAGCACCCTCTCCACAAATAATGCAAAACCATGCACTGCAAGACAAGCAAGCTTAAGAAAACAAACATGGCGTCGCAGTGTCTAGACTAGGAACTCCTATTTTAGAGTAAGACGTGCTGCTTGCTCTACCACGTGCTACTGGACGCGCTACTTAGAGCTACATCAAAGTCATATTGCACCTGTAGCTAGTTCAGCTTGTGGGCCACTTTAGAAAGAGTTGTGGAAATACAGAAGCCAGCCACACGACGCTGTGGCAACACAACCAGTCAGCAACCCTACGCCTGGTAAAACAAAAGAAGGTAGATCGATCACCAGCGTGTGTCTCTGATCACCATATTCTCACTGCTTATAAAAATCAACACAGGGTTGCTCAGGGTACAGTAGCTCAGGGAAAGTCCAGCCTGTCCGGGGTTGCGGCTCAGCAGGAAACAGTTACATGCATGCCTTCCTTTGTTTAATTATACGTAGTCTATTAATTAATATTATTATTCATAAACTTCTGCAGCCAATCGTCATTTTATACAGATTGGCGTTCTATCTGTGTACACTACTCTACGAGACAAAACATAATTTGAATCAAATGCTGCAACACTCAGAGCATCTCTAGTTAATTAATTGCCTCTAAATTACTAGTAATTAATTAAACAAAATTTTTCTTATTCATATAAACATTGATTTACTCACATAATTTTCATATTACAACTTCTATAGTACAAGAACGTTTGCAGAGTCACGTTTACATTGATTTGGGAAGTAGCTTGAAACATCCGGGATGTTTTGCTATCATGTCTCTTACGCGGCGCGGAGTTCATTACCTTACTAGAGCGTTATCGTCTCCAGTTCGCGTCAATTGCTTGAAAACCATCTATCGTGCAAAGTCAATTCATTTGCCTGCTACAAGATGTTACTCACTTAGACTTGGAGACAGGAAACTGTCTGATGCAACACATTTGTCTCTGAGAGTTCGATGCATGTGTTCTGCTGCTGGTGATGGTGGTGATGGCGACGGTGGTGGTGGCGGTGGTGAGGAGGGCAGCGAAAGGGAAGCTGCCGAAGAGAAGGAGTCTGAAGAAACGCCTGCTGGAGAGCCAGGATTTGCTCTGTCTACTGTAGATGTGCCAGAGATGTTCCCGAATGTGCCAGTTATCGCAATAAATAGACATCCAGTGTTTCCACGTTTCATGAAAATGATTGAGGTTTAGTTTATTGTCTGCTTGCAATGCCTGTGACAGTGACTTAATTCCTCTTTCCTTGCTGCTTTGTATTGCCTTTAATT
The DNA here is from genome assembly GCF_963422355.1 of Corticium candelabrum. Taxonomy (NCBI): domain Eukaryota; kingdom Metazoa; phylum Porifera; class Homoscleromorpha; order Homosclerophorida; family Plakinidae; genus Corticium; species Corticium candelabrum. Next base: position 2,311,368 of record NC_085100.1, read on the forward strand.
TGCGTATATAGTGGTACTGTAGCTGTGTAGTGTTTGGTTGCTTTAGTGGGTTTGCGTCATAGAATTTTTCTGTGTTGGTAAAAGACTACAGTTATCTGTATATTGGATGAATGACGCATTCTGTTTGTGTCTGTCTGTCTTTCGTCCATTGTTGTCTTTGTGTGTCTGTTTGTCTGTCTGTTTGTCTCTCTGTTTGTCTGTCTGTTTGTTTGTCTGTCTGTTTGTTTGTGTGTCTGTTTGTCTGTCTGTCTGGTTGTCTGTCTGTTTGTCTGTCTGTTTTGTTTGCTTGTGTGTCTGTTTGTCTGTCTGTTTGTCTGACTGTTTGTCTGTCTGTCTGTTTGTTTGACACTGGAAGATAAACAGAGAGGAAAGACGGAAACGATCTGATCTGTGGAAACTTGACGTGGTAGATATGTAGACAAATGTGAAGGAGAGAGACACCACACCGCGAAGAGAACAATAGTTGATAGTAAAGATATATAATGAGCAATGTTTCAGTAAAAACCTTCTTTTGGCTCAACGTATGGCTAAGATGTTTAAAAATTTCAAACAATAGGTGTTAATATTGATATCGATGATGTTGATATCAAAACCAGCTATTTACTAAAGTATGTCTGATTTTATATTATATTTATATTATATTATTATTATTTTATTTATATTATTTTATATTATATAATATTATTTTATATTTTTATTTTTCGACCCATATGGATTAAATATAAAATCAGACATACTTTAGTAAATAGCTGGTTTTGATATCAACATCATCGATATCAATATTAATACCTATTGTTTGAAATTTTTAAACATCTTAGACATACGTTGAGCCAGAAGAAGGTTTTTCTGAAACGTTGCTCATTATATATCCTTACCATCAACTATTGTTCTCTTCGCGGTGTGGTGTCTCTCTCCTTCACATTTGTCTGTTTGTTTGTCTGTCTGTTTGTCTGTCTGTTTTGTTTGTCTGTTTGTCTGTCTGTTTTGTTTGTCTGTTTGTCTCTGTTTTGTTTGTTTGTGTGTCTGTTTGTCTGTCTGTTTGTCTGTCTGTTTGTTTGTCTGTCTGTCTGTCTGTCTGTTTGTTTGTCTGTCTGTCTGTCTATCTGTCTGTTTATCTGTCTGTCTGTTTGTCTGTCTGTTTGTCTATTTGTTTGTCTGTCTGTTTGTATGTCTGTTTGTCTGTCTGTTTGTCTGTTTGTTACTCTCTTGTGTGTATAGATAACTGATGTGAACTTGATGGAGCTGATAAAGAGGAAGGCCAAACTTGGTCAACCTTGGGTTGGAGTATTCCTGAAGAACGATGACAGGTAAGTAACTCTACATATTACACATGTATATTAACTTAATGCTTGTGGCTTATTAACGTGTCTATTTATTTACCTATTTGTTTGTTTCTGTTTTTCATTGTTGGTTTGTTTGTCAATCTGAAGGTATTTGCTAGTAACTGCTACTTTAGCTAACTGATGAAATGTGTAACTGCTACATTAATGAATTACACGACAATTAAAAGTACATGTTCGTTGGATGTCCAACTGATAGCAAGCTTGTTCTCATTTAGTCACGAGAGTGATGTTGTCAGTGACATCTCAGACATTCATCCAGTTGGGATATTTGCTCATATGTCAGAAATGCATGACATGAATGATAGAATGAGGCTACTACTCATGGGACACAGAAGGTACGAACACATGCTCATCACAATGGAAGTATCTTCCAGCATATTATCACTACATATTGCCGACGTTGATCGACTCGTGTTACTTTCTATTATAGAATAAGAATTACCTCTAGATATGAAGTGGATGAAGAGGTTTCAGAGAGTCACGAGAGTCAAACTGTAGAGTGGGCATCAAAAGAGTCGCATCCTTTACCCGAAGATAAAGCTCCTCGACCTCTTCTTATGGTCACCACAGAAAATGTAACCGTCAAATCATTTGAGAGAACAGAAGAAATTAAGGTGCAGACACAAACTCATTATATCACATTGTTAAGTTGTGTTGACACTATGCTCACTAAATTGTGTCCCGGGCTTGACCTTGGTCTGCATTCTCGGGCTAGGCCCTGTTTTTTGTTCACACGTCCATAGCCACCATTGGCATCTCAGCTACATGCACATGCAAGGTCTGAAGTGCGAGTCTGAGTTGCATGGTCTGCAGAAGCGTACTATATATGGACTGACAAAGAGGTGACATCACTCATGATGAGAGCGTGCAAAGCCAGCTTGATGGCATGACTAAAATTACTTGAAAAGCACTTCACGATCTTTTGCCATGATTAATTAACTGCATGTGTGTGCTAGTCAATGATGGGCAGAGCTATACCATGACCGGAGCCTGACCCAGTATTCTAAAGTGAGCCGTGTCCGTGAGCCCAAATATTTGTCGCCTAAACACACGGTCTTGGGTTCCCATAACGTCTTGTAACAGGGGTTTAGTTGGCAAGACAGGTCGTGAGTTGTTTGTTGTTTATCCAATGATAGATTTTTTGGAATTTGGCAACTTCACTAATTATTTATATTTCCTTAATAGCGTTTTAAAATATCTGCATTTGAGACATTGCAGCAATGTTTACAGACGACGCAATTGTGGTATTATTCTGCACACAAGTTTGTGCTTCAAGTTCAAGTATAGATAGACTTGATTTCATTGCAGTGCATTGCGATTACAACCTGACAAACAGATGTTTATAAATGGTGCATCGTGGTGATGGTATGTTTTCTACAGGCATTGTCAGCAGAAATTATTAAGACAATTCGGGACATCGTTGCTCTGAACCCCCTTTTTAGGTACACACAGTTTCATGTGGCTTTATTTGTTACTTGTTAATATGTTGAGAAAACTCTTATTTAGAGAGGCTTTGTCAAATCTTATGGAGTCGGGTAGAAAAGTAGTGGACCATCCGGCTCATCTTGCAGATTTCGGTACAGTTTGATTATTGTTTTTTAGCTGTTTGCATATTAGTTTATGTTTGTTGTTCTTGTTGTTCTTGTTGCATCTAAGGTGCGGCTTTGACAAGCGCGGAATCATTACAGCTACAAGAAGTGTTGGAAGAAGTTGATGTAAGTGTTACGTTGTGGCTTGTAAATGGTCTGTTGATTTCTTCTTGTTGTATGCTGTAAATTTTGGCTTAGTTAGTACCCAGAATGGGCTTGAACACACTCTTCTAGTATTCTTGATGTATGCTAGCTAGCTTGACAACATAAATTTGCTCTAATTTTGTGGTTGAACAATGTTACTACATGATTATTATATATTAGCTCACCACTCATGTTAATAGCAGCATTCATACATTGGGATTGCAACAAGTGTCGATACAAGTCTGTACTGGTCTGAATTTCAACACTATTATGGTTGTTGTTTGATGATCTGGGTGAAAAACAGTATTCTGTTGCAGATAAGCTGTGGAATGTTGGCAATAAGTTGTTTAGTTTTGTATGACTTCCAATACTATTGGCTAGTGAAAGCATAAGTGGTTTGATTGCTCTTTATGTACACGTAATTTGAATCTTGAGTATTGTGTAGATGTGGTATACTATTGAGTAAGTACCATTTGTGATAGCACAGATGCCTTTTTGTATGATAGAGCTTTATTAATTAGGTTTGTGCTGTTATTTATTGTTTGTTTGTTTGTGCCTTCTGTTTTTCTGTTTGTCTCCCTTTGTCTCTCTTTTGTGTATGTGTCTTTGTATGTTTTTGTCTGTTTACCAACTAGATATTTTTGTTTGTTTATTACTTTGTGTTTGACGTGGTGTTTGTCTTTTAGGTTTCCAAGCGACTGCTATTGACTTTAGAGTTACTAAAGAAAGAGTTAGCCATAGTGACACTTCAGCAGCAACTAGGGAAAGAAGTGGAAGAGAAAGTGAACAAGATGCAGAGGAAATATCTCTTACAAGAGCAGTTGAAAATAATCAAGAGAGAACTTGGTCTGGAGGTTGGCTTTCTTGAACAACATTACCATAGGAAATGCAGTTAGCACTTTAAACATCTAGAACAGAAGAAACTTGATTGGGTTAGAGAGAGACAGCAGACAGACAGATAGACATATGATGGGAAGACAGGCAGAAAGACTGCAAACATTTTGATGGGTATGCCAACTTGCAGTTGGTCAGACATGCACACAGGCTATCAGACCTACTGTACTTGCTTGATTAATTAAAACAACTATAATATGGAACTATCATCAACTCTTTTGTTGACAGAAAGATGACAAAGATGCAGTTGCAGAAAAGTTTCGGGAGAGAATCAAGGTACATAGCATGCATGAAGTCTATCGGTTTATCACATTTTATAATTGATGTCATTGACAGAGTTACTCATGATGTATGTGTATATAGGATCGTGTCATACCCGAGGCTGTGGAAACTGTAATAGAAGAAGAGCTTAGCAAGTTGTCATACCTAGACAATCATTCTTCTGAATTCAGGTAACAATAAAATACAGTTTTGTGAGAATTGCATTCCAGAAGTAGGAATTTTGCAGTCAAGTTGTAGCCTCGTTCACAATATTGACACTGACATCAATGTCAGCGCCAACAATAATGATGAATCTTATTCCAGCGTCAGTGTCAGTGTCAACATCAAAGGATACCCCCTCTGTCAAGGCGGTGTCTTTGAAGTTTGACGCTCAGCTGAGCATCAGCGTTATATTATGCACCAGGCTTTACTGTTGAGCTGCAGCACTAGATTTGTCAGTACAGTCTAGATACTTTCTTTACATGAACTAGAGCACACACTACAGCCATAAGGGAATTAAGTTAAACTATTACTTCATTTGTGAAAGCTCTCTCATGCACACACATGCATGTGCACGCATGCATGCACACACACACACACACAACACACACACAACACACACACACACACACACACACACACACACACACACACACACACAACACACACACACACACACACACACACACACACACACACACACACACACACACACACACACACACACACACACACACACACAAACGTAAGAGACAAGTACTGAGAGAGTATGTGCTCTACATAGAATGATTCTTATATTCAGTGTATCTTGGGTTCAACCATTGTCTTAAGAATTTTGTTGTAATTCGTTGTCCTACTACTTGAATCCTGGCAATAATCATTGTGATCACTTATGTGGCAAGTGGTTGTTAAATTGAAGGTTTATATTGTATAGTGTGACAAGGAACTATCTTGACTGGCTAACCAGCATTCCTTGGGGCATTCACAGCGAAGAGAATGACGAGATACAGAGAGCAAGAGAAATATTGGACGAGGATCATTATGGATTACAGGATATAAAAGAGAGAATATTAGTGAGTTATCACTGTTTGTCTGTATTTGTGTGTGGATATACTTGATGTTGATTTTGGTAGGAATTTATTGCTGTTAGTCAATTGAATAAATCTGTTCAAGGGAAGATTCTGTGTTTTGTAGGGCCACCAGGTAAGTATGATGAAATATTTAGAGATTACAAAAGTCACTTGAGATGTGGATTTTTGGTTAGGTGTAGGAAAAACAAGTATTGCTCGTTCTATTGCTCGAGCACTGAACAGAGAGGTGAGTGAGTAGTGTGTGTGTGTGTGTGTGTGTGTGTGTGTGTGTGTGTGTGTGTGTGTGTGCACGTGTGTGTGTGTGCACGTGCATGTGTGTGCACGTGTGTTGCAAACACGTGCAGTCAGTGTATGCATCAGTGCATGCACCATTTCTTGTCACTGCGTTGACCATTTATGCTTTCATGGCTTATTTTGAGTTTGTTTCAGTACTTTCGGTTTAGTGTTGGAGGGATGACTGACGTTGCCGAAATCAAGGGCCACAGGAGAACATACATTGGTGCTATGCCTGGAAAAGCAATCCAGTGCTTGAAGAAAACTCAGACATCAAACCCTCTCGTTGTTATTGATGAGGTGACAACTACAAAACAATTTAACAAATATTAAGCTACGAGTGAGGCAGCACATGGAAATGACGCAAAGGAGGCGATAAGACATAACTGGTAGAACTTATTATAATTACAATGTTTGAAAGTCTTGCCAATTGTAGTATAAATGGAGGAATTTGGGGATGGTTGATTGGTAGAATTTTATGTGGTAGTGAAAAAGTTGGTGACTATTTATGACTGCAGGTTGATAAAATTGGTCGTGGATACCAAGGGGATCCTTCGTCAGCATTGCTGGAACTCTTAGATCCTGAACAGAATTCAGGATTTCTTGATCATTATCTTGATGTGCCTGTCGACCTCTCAAAGGTGCGTTATCATGCAATGACAAGAAATAGTACATTGCTGGAGGTCTATGTTAGGTCTTGTTTATCTGTACGGGCAATGTAACGGATACTATTCCTGTACCACTTCAAGATCGAATGGAAATTATTCAAGTGTCTGGTTATGTGGAGGATGAAAAGAAGGCTATTGCAGAGGTACTTTAACCTTGTTGTGTGTAAGCCTATACAATAACTACAGTATGGGTATGCTTGCTTGCTGTCAGTCTAACTGTAGTTGTCTAAGTTTATTGTTCGACTATTGAGTTTGCTTTTCAATTAGCAATACCTTATTCCAGTTGCTCGTACAGCATCAGGAGTTAAAGAGAGTGACATTGGTATTAGTGATGAAGCACTTGGGTTATTGATCAAACAATATTGTCGAGAGAGTGGAGTAAGAAATCTTCAAAAACACGTAGAAAAGGTAGAAAGCATTGTGACATTTCTGTGAGACTTATGTTGTTGAGAGATGGAGATTAACTTGTCGTTGTTTGTTAGATTTTTCGCAAAGCTGCACTGCAAATTGTAGAGAAAACGAACGAGACGATTGCTGTCGGTTCGGACAACCTTCACAACTATGTTGGCAATCCTGTCTTTCTTAGTGACAGAATGTATGACACTACACCACCCGGAGTGGTGATGGGACTCGCATGGACGGCAATGGGTAATCAATGTCTAATAAAAACAATACATTCAATGAAGAATTAATTTTTCCTTTGCTTTTTCAACTTTTAGTATGAAAGTAATGAGTTTATTTCAGTTTGAATTTAAAGTCGGATGCTTGATCTGAATGATGTCAAGGGATAGTAAGATAGTCTCATGCAGCCAAATCCCTCCTTTTTTATACCTACTGGTGGGAAGATTTGGCTATTTGAGACTAATAGTAAGAGTAAGACTCACTCTAGCCAACACATTCTACTCGTAAATTGCAATACATAGAAATATTGCTGGAGTGAAGGGTGTGTACAGTGAGAGCACTTTTGTCTCTACACATTGCATATCACTCAGTATAGAATTTCTTATGAATACAAACGGCACAGCCAGTAGTTGCTTGATCTCACACAAGTATACACTTGCTGCATATATTGGTAACATCCTTTTTCGATAACGCAAATTCTCTTTATTGTATTGTGAACAGAGGGTGAGTGCACAGGTTCCACTGAAATTAAATACATTAATTAATTATTGGATTTGTTTTTCTGATTGGCTTTTTGAGGCTCCATTTTAGAGAAAGGAAGTTTGTTGCTATGTTTTTTATAATGGATGGATATTGTTGTCAGGTGGCTCTACATTGTACATCGAAACGGCTTTGAGACGTCCAATTGAAGTTGAAAAGTCTGAGCCGTCGGTAGAAACAACTGGACAGCTGGGTGCAGTAATGCAAGAAAGTGCTAGGATTGCTTACACATTTGCCAAGGTAAGAAGGTTGCAGTTAGACACATTATTGGCTGTTTTTTCTGACTACTGCTAATTTGTCAGTTTTAGTCTTTGTGTGTAATTAATTGCAGGTAGCTTGCACTACAGACTACATTGGAAACTTATGGTGTGCATGTGTGCAGTACTTGTGTCTAATGTAGTTGATGCGATGTTAGAGTTTTCTTGCCAAACGTGAACCTGACAACAAGTTTTTCGACAAGGCAGCAGTCCATATTCATGTTCCAGCGGTAAGTCGTATATTATATTTAAATGACATCGAACTGTTGACCTAGCTTTCCGTTAAATCAATCAAATTGCTTGTGTTGGATTTTATATGTATTTACTAAGTAATTGCTTGTGTGTGTGTGTGTGTGTGTGTGTGTGTGTGTGTGTGTGTGTGTGTGTGTGTGTGTGTGTGTGTGGTGTGTGTCTGTGTCTGTGTCTGTCTGTCTGTCTGTCAATATCTATATTTTCAAACATCAAACTGTTTGTCTGTTTGTCTGTCCGACCGTCTATCTGTCTGTCTGTCTGTCTGTCTGTCAGTAATGTATTTTCAAACATGAAACTGTCTGTCTGTCTGTCTGTCTGTCTGTCTGTCTATCTGTCTGTCTGTTAATATGTATATTTTCAAACATCAAACTGTCTGTCTGTCTGTCTGTCTGTTTGTGATATCATATGTTTAATTAAAATATTTTAGCAAGCTATCTTTCTGCAGTGAGAGTGAAGGGTCGTTATTATCGCTAATAGAAAGTGCTCTTAGATATTGAACCACTCCTTATATAACGACAGGCATCTATTAACTTATTGCTACTTCCCACTTACTTGGACATACAACAATCATTGATTAATCATATCAATTGATCACGATCATGGCATTGTCAAGTGAAACAAATAAATGTACTGGTTGGTGATGGTACCGCTAGTCAGTGTAACTTATTGTTTTCTTCTCTCGAAGCCATACCACTAGACTCGAGGCATCTGTCTGTAGTAGTCGAGATAGACTGGGTTGCCTTGGCAGCTGGTCTTCCACCTGCCATCTGTTTAATAATGGGACTGTGCCAGTTTTGGTCTATGAAGTTAGCCTTTCACCAACTGGTACACAGACTTGTGATTCCTTAGTGTTGCCATGACGGAAACGAGAAAGGCTTCTAGTCTGGTCTGTTGTTGACTTTACTACTCATGACTATTGTCTGTCGATTGGCTAGGGTGCTACGCCCAAAGATGGACCTTCAGCTGGCTGCACAATCGTCTCAGCTCTTCTATCTCTAGCCACGAACAAGCCAGCGAGACAGAACGTTGCCATGACGGGGGAACTCTCTCTAACAGGGAAAGTGAGTATGACAAAGCAATTCTAGATCACGTCTCATGTACTTCTCGAACAGGTGTTGCCTGTTGGAGGAATCAAAGAGAAGACTATCGCAGTAAGACGTTTATTTACTACTTCAGCAAGTCTCCTAATTTCGTTTCACGTTACCAGGCCAAGAGAGACGGCGTTCGTTGCGTGGTGCTACCGGAAGGAAACCGGAGAGATTACGAAGACCTACCGGAATTTATCCGAGAAGGTGTAGAGGTCCATTTTGCGGAAAATTACGAGGATTTGTACGCCATAGTATTTCCAAAACAATGAAGATTTAAATATTATGCGACCTACAGCACGACCATTAAAATTAATAAATTAACTCAAAATTTCAAAAATGTAAAATGGAGGTCTATTGAGGCGTATAGGAAATAGTTTGATGAAAATTTGTTGACGAGGTGTAGACTATCCACTTGCTTGGGTGCGATCGACGATGAAATCATCTGATCTCGGCGTTTTCGGTGTCTTGACTTGAACCTGACAGAGAGCGGTCGCCGAACTTGTCTGTACATATTGCACTATCACGTTGGAGGCGGATCTGCGCATAGCTTGATGGTGGGAGATAAGATGATCACGATAGTGCACCTGTCCCTTTGATCGCTTTGTTTAGCTTCGATGTCGGCTAGATTTCTGTTTGCTTAGACACATCATTTCGAGCTCACACTCCCTTCCTTCCTTCCTTCGCGGGAGGTGTGGTTTCAGTCGAGCACGTGACCGACCTCCAGGTGGAACACGCGTGTGTTGACGCAGTGCACTCTACGCCATACGCATCAAACAGCGTCTGTTATAACAAATGCACGAATTTCTTGTTTTTAACTCGAAGAGGCTGATATCTAAAAGGACAGATCTGCAGTCGACTACACACTTCAGAATGTGGGCGTGGCGACACAACCTCACGTGCAGAGTGTAGGCGTGTCGACGCAACCGCTGATATAAATATCACGTTATCCCCGGTCAGCGGTTGCCTTTGTATTGCGATTTCCGGTCTTGCTTACATAATGCCATAAGAAACGGCGTACAGTCGTCAGTCTTCTCCGTCACTCGAACTAGACTCTTCATCTCAGGCGGCGTCGGTCGGTTCGAGTTGATCGAAACCGTACACTCTCTAGTCGGTGCTACCAACCACATCGGGTATCTCCTCGCTTATTAGAGGCCAGCAGACGGGCCGGACGACGTATATATAGCCGGATCGAGACGATTGAGACCGCCTGTCATTGTTTGTCGAGAACTCGAAACTGGAAGATGGCTTTTCTCCACTGCGATCACGTGTAAGTCGTTCGGGGTGGGTCGGTGCACACTCTCCTATCTGATTGCGCGATTGTTCTCGTGCAGATTCTCCGATCCGAAAGCGATCGGAGTCAAACGGTGCTCGCTGTGTCGTAAGCCGATGATCCGCGCGATCAAGTGCAAACGCTGCAAGTGAGTTTTATAACCGTCGCGTCTCGCAGTCTCGTTGCAATCACGTGCGTCTGTTTTTCTTTGTTTCGTGCAGGTTGAGGTTCCACTCGAAGTGCATTGAGCTGCTCAACGGCAAGTCGAATCGCTACAGCATTTCGTCTGTGGAGAAAGGTGGGTGGGCGTCTGTCTAGTTGCATGCTGCTGGTCGTCGGTGCGTCGATCATATTGTTTGGTGCCAAGTCTGATTGCTTTGTATGAGACGCCTGTTGGTATTGTCTCTAGTTCGGCGTTAATATTCTGACGCACGACGTCATACTGTCATTTGTTCTCGGTAGGTATAATGGATGTTTTTCCGTCTGTGTTGCACCGCGTGTCGGGCGGTGCCGAGTCCCGCCGTTCCGCCACGTGCGCGACTTCGACACCCCCCGTGATGGAGGCGCGCATGCAAGTCGGTCATGCCTGCGCCGTGTCGTCGTCGACGACGGAAGTCTCTTCGTCGGTGTGTCAACCGGCGCGACGCGCGAGGACTGCTCGCAGCTGCTCGGTACCCACCATTTCGTTCGACCGCCTCTCGAGGGAAGGACCGAAAACGTTGCGTTCATCGCCGCCGAGAATCAATGGTGAGAATTGGTCCGCCAAGCTGCAGCTGACGGTTTGTATTTGTAATGTCTGTGTAATGCAGCTGCTGTTATGGAGCGACGGGCAAGTTTCGATGGAACTGAAGAGATAAATAGTGAAGCAAAGTGAGTGGTTAGCCTTACAGGGTGTCCTATTAGGAAATTAATGGCACGTGTTGATTGTTTTTGGTAGAGCGGAGGAAGTTGAAGAGTTCTGTATTCCGTTTGATGGCATGACGTTTGGAGAGAAGGCAGGCCACAGCTCGAAGGGCAACGTTTATTTGTGAGTGAAAGTTGGTGTCCTGTGGTTTTGATGTCACTTGTGTGTGTGTGTGTGTGTGTGTGTGTGTGTGTGTGTGTGTGTGTGTGTGTGTGTGTGTGTGTGTGCATGTGTTTGCTCCAGCATGTCTAGGAATGTGTTTGATTACTTGTTGATGTTTGTGTGTCTGTCTGTGTCTGTTTGTGTGTCTGTCTCTGTTTGTGTGCCTGTCTGTTGTCTGGTCTTATTTGCTGTCTGGCAGTCTGCCTGTAGATGTGTCTACCTGTCTGTCTGTGTCTGCTGGTTACTCTCCTTTCTCTCTTCTACTCTTTCTGTCTATTACTCTTCTTTTCTATCTGTTTGTTTTCTCCCTTTTAATTAACAGTTACTTTGTTGTTCATGTTAGGGTAAGTATATGTTTCTCTATTTTGTTTCGTTTCTCTTAGTTGTTTCATTATCTTTGATTAACCTGTTTCTGTTTTCTTTTCTGTTTTTGTAGTGGAAAGTGGCATGGGGATGTTCTTATTCATACCAGGCCTCATCAGACCATCGAAGATGTTCAAGAATTCTGGAAAGAGGTGCACCACTCATGGATTTATAGACATGTTTAAATAAGATATTGGAAGGCTTACCTACATGCATGTACACACACACACACACACACACACACACACACACACACACACACACACACACACACACACACACACACACACACACACACAAGGTACGAGTTACTAATAGATGTTTGTTGAATAGGTATCAGTGTTGAGCAGCATTAGACACGAGAATATCGAGCTATTTATGGGTGCATGCATGAAACCTCCTCACTTGGCCATTGTCACATGGTAACAACAAAGTGCATTTCCTGCAGCAACCAATCAGTTGCTAACCTACATGTCTCTACGTCATTTAGTGCTCGAAGGGGCGACTCTCTCCACACAACTTTACACTCAAAACGATACAAATTACCCATGATCAAGAAGATGAAGATAGTCAAAGAGATATCACAGGTATGCATGTGATTTGTCATTCTCTCCATCCCATGCAATGCACAGAAATAGCATGCTTTCCATGTGGTAATAAAACTGGTTTGTAGGGGGCATGCTATAGTTAGCCAACAATATAATGCAAATGAAGACTAAAAATTAGAGAACGCAGCAGATGGGCATTGTGGGTTTAGAATAGATGCCCATAGCTGGGAATGGGTGTATGCAATGTGTTAGTTTTTGTCAAAGTGTTAATGAAGCCAGCTTGCTGTTGAAGGTGACTGATTTGATACGACTTCTCAACTTTTCGTACACACGTTTCGATTTTACTGCATCGTACACTCTGTTTAGTCAAGAAACAGAACGTTGTGCATATGTAACACGCTCCACTGACAGCTGGTCACCCTAAGAATGTTTTTTCGTCAAAGCATTTGTTGTGGGATTGTAATCTAATGCAATGCCTTCCATAGTAATACAGAGATCACAACAACACCCCCACCAACCTTGTTAAAATTTTATTACCTTATTCTATGAGTTACAATGACCTTTTATGTGATGTTGTCACAGAGTTAACGATCTCCTGTCCAATTAGAAATTTTGACACACATGCCATTGTATTGAAAACATGCACGGAAAGGTCACGGTCAAAATCAAACTTGTTTGCACTTGTACACTTTGTTGGTTATTTCTAAAAGCCACGCTTTCCTGAGACCTTCGAATGTGTGAAGACCGCTAAATCACAGTAATGTAAACGTTCAATCCTTTGGGTGCATGAGTATTTGGTCTTCATCCTTTGTAATTAATTAAGCGGTGTTGTAGTACGGTTGATACCAATGTGTATAAACAACACTTGGCCATCTGCATGTGATCTTAATTTGTAACAATTTTGTTGTTAAGTTGTTGGACTTCGCTATGAGTTATTTACCTTTTCCTAATGGCTTCCTGCATCTAATTAACAAGCTCGTTCTGTCACTTTGTTGCTTGATTGACACTAACTCTGTTTTGTATTGATTCCAGGGGATGAGCTACTTACACTCTCGTGGAATTATTCACGGTAGTCTGACCTCTCACAGGGTTCATCTCGAAAGCCGAGTTCTCATTAGTATGTCCTCGTTTACACCAACCAACTACATGGAAGACACGTAAGCGTAAACGTCTATTTTTGAAGTCTGTTTGTTGCATCGTGTGGGTAATTGTAGTGACAGCGATCGAGAGTTATTGAGCTATTTGTCACCCGAAGTTCTAATGGCTCTTCGGTTGGACTCTCAGGATATGTTACAGGCCGATTGTTTACCAACAAAACAAGCCGACAGATTTGCTTTTGGGTAATTAATATTAATTAATTAACGACATAACAGATGTAATGAATATTCATGTTCATTAGATATTAGGGTGCATGGTCTCATTTTTTATTGGCCTGCTTGTTTGTGTATCACACTTGCAATTGTATTGTCTATTGGTGATTACCCACTGAGTGTCGTCTTGTCTCGCAGGACGATATTGTATGAGATATTTGGAGGCCGGTATCCGTACACAGACTTTAGCACAGAATGTATGATCGTTCAAATCGTACGCGGATTTAGAGAAAATCTACGCGGACTCTTCTGTTCCGACGAGGTAAAGACCATCATCTCTCTCTGCTGGGCACAGGATCCACAGTATAGACCAGCATTCAAGGCAATACACCAGGCATTGAATCTAAAGGTATGTATGACAGTATGATGTCATGATGTCTCGGTCAAGTTGGTAATTAATATTAAATGGTGTTTCTGTTTAGGTTTATACGTTTAATAAGAAGCTTCATCACTCGTTGTCTGAACCGTCGCAGCTGGACAAACTCGGGACATCTGAGAGGTTCAACCAAAGACATTAACTCAAACTTTAATTATGTACTCTCGTTAAGTTAATTAATCGTTACTATAAACAGAAGAGAGTGAGATGGAGAGACTCTATAGATATGAAGTGTACAGTATTTATGCAAACTGGTGTTATGAAGCGAATGATGCTGTGTTGATCGTGAGGTCTGATTTGTGATGTTATTGAGCAAACAAAGCATTGACTAAATGTGACAATCGAAACCCTCAGACTCCATAGGTGGGGCATGATCGGAGGCAATTATAATTATTGATATTAATATGTTAGGAAAAGTGGATCAGTTTGTAGATATGTTAACAGCATTGATGTCAATTCACAGACAATGTTGGGGTACGTGGTGATCTCGCTTTTACGATTATTAGACGGAAGCAGTTCTAGGATCGAGATGTCTAGTGAGGTCATTGTTTGGCTTGTCGGTGGTAAAGTGTACTTGGCATCCTGACAAGTTTACATGCCATACTCTGCTTTGTGATCATTCCATGCCTGAAACCACACCAGAGTGTACGACTCGATTGGTTTGGTATAGTTTATGAAACATCAGGAATGAGACACCAGAGGTATCCACAAACTGGTCTGCTGTATACGAGTGTGTGCATCTGCTTCATAGTTAGACACAGATGTTTGCGATCCATAAAATTTGTATTGTGATATGATGGATGATATGACCATGGTATGTACCATATGTAGACATAACTGTGTTTTATTCCGTTCTCTGTTTATGATAGAGTAGTATCGCCAAATTAGCCATCAAATATTGCATTACAGACATAATAACAGGCACTGACTGTGGATATTCTCTAATTAATGTTTGTGCAGTGTCCATGCATTGGCTCAGTGTGAGGAATCAATTGCATGGCATTGACTTACAGTGACTCAGTGAGAGATATTTTGTGAGTGAATTAAATGTTTAATTAAATTAAGTAAGAAGGACTTCTTGCCGACTCATTCTCACACAGATGTTTTTTATACACAAGCAGGCGAACAAACACAAGGCGATTAACAGACAGACAAACCGACGGGCATGCGCAGATAGTAGGTATTAGAGCCATTTCTTTAGAACGATTAAAATGATTGCGTGATTGTGACAAATTCCTTGCAATACAGACTAACAATATATTAATATTAATTAGTAATAATAATATTATTATTTGCTGATCATGACGTAGTCTCACATAGTCAGTCTTTCTCTTCTAGCCTTTCCCCTTCCTGAAGGAAGTTGAGAAGGGGAAACATTGGTTGCGAAAGTAGAGAAGGGTAGATGAAATTGCAAAACAATGACGTCATGAAACCACGCCCTCTAATGCCTGTATCTCCTTTCGTCGGAAATCATTCGTAGTGAAAGTTTTCAACAGTAAACAATGACGTCATGAATTAAAATGTGTTATTGATAATGACCTGTGTCGCTTATCTTATTTTAAATTATTTACTTTCATGTGCTCTAGTCTCGCGTAGCCAGACCTTACCCCGCCCTTGTGCCGCGCGGGCGCAAAACACTCGCCTCTCTTCGCTCGTTTTCACCTCCCGGTCTGAGCTTGCGCACTCGCTCAACGTGCCACCAGACGGGAATCACAATCTAAACGGTTCGTATGGCGAGCTCGCTGCTACGTTCGCTAGTCTTTAGAACGCAACCGGTAAGAACGACCGCCTTGCAACACAAAAACCCACTGAATGAAATTGTAATTTTTGACTCACGATTGTAGGTGCTGCGAAGCCTGCTAGCGCCGTGTTTATTAGTCAAACA
Organism: Corticium candelabrum; assembly: GCF_963422355.1. NCBI lineage: Eukaryota > Metazoa > Porifera > Homoscleromorpha > Homosclerophorida > Plakinidae > Corticium > Corticium candelabrum. Next base: position 2,327,267 of record NC_085100.1, read on the forward strand.
GGATTTCAATACATCTGCTGCATGTCGAGCGAAGGAGTCGGGTAAATCGTTTGCGTTTGTGGGTGGGGCCCCCTTTGAGGTATCGCGTGTTGTAGGCAAGAGACTCGAGGAGGTGTCGTCTATCTTGGAGAAGAGGATATTGGGGCATGTTAATGAGACGGAGTTGGAGGAGACCGGACGCGTGCTGTCTATTGGAGACGGTATTGCGCGCGTGTATGGTTTGAAGAACATTCAAGCGGAAGAGATGGTGGAATTCTCGAGTGGATTGAAGGTTAGTTCGTTCGTGTGTTGTCTGTTTCGTCTCGTTCTCTGTTTTGAATTTTATTTTGTTCATTAATTGTGTGTGTGTGTCTGTCTGTCTGTCTGTCTGTCTGTCTGTCTGTCCAATACATATATTTGAAACATGAATTTAGCAACATACAATATGTAACTATGAGTCAAATTATACAGAATCACTTAGAGACTAAAGATATTAACTACAGAACCAACTGAGAACTAAAAATTACATTTTCTAACTGCTAAAGAACCCAAAGAGGGTCCAGTTGTTACAACACTAATTATTGGAGATGAAAGCGGCTTGTTTTTGCGTGGACTCTGCAACCCAAGGATGACATCTTGCGTTGGATTACTCTAGCATTGCATCGCTGTAATTAAATGCTGAACCTTTTCCGCCAGTGATCCATAAATTGTGCCGAGTTGTGCCGACCATTTTTATCAAAAGATTGTGATCCGAGAGAACGTAGGTATTGGTCTCCTTCATCACCCCATCTACCAAAGTGTTCAATGACTAAAGGCTTAGAGATTATTTGGTTGCCAGTTGGTAGCCTTTCATCTTGATATTTGATTTTTTTTCTTTTCTTCTCTTCGCTTTGAAGCTAGACCATCTACTTTTGAGGATGAGGGAAATACCTCTGAGCTCCAAGGATGGGCAAGAGAGATGTCTAAATCAATACTCATACCAGAAGATGTATCAAGTGCTATAATGTCTGGTCTGTTATCCGAGTTTGAGTAGCGATGTCTTGGCTCTCTCCTGTGTGGTATGTGAAGTTCACTTAGACAATCAGCCCAAACATTTGCAATGGATTTGTGACTCCAAACTGGGCCACCACCAACCTTGCAATTTAAAAGATGATACCCGCTGTCGTCAAGAACTGCTCCGCACTGACACGAAATCAACCACTCCAGAGAACAGACTGGCAAGCCCAACCTCAGATATGACGCCAAGCGATAAACGCAAGAATCAAGTGCGAAACACATCGAGGTTGGAACAGCGTTGACCCAAGCACCTGCACCTACACCATGTAAAGAGCGAATTCTGGCAGCATCTCTTGTTGACTTCACTGTATCACGAGACATAGATTCAAACAAATCATTAGATAATCGCTTCTGTAATTTGTCACTAGCAGGTAAGTACTCAGACAGTTCATTCAAGGGAATGAGGCTCTTTAATGTCGCACCTGTAGCAGATCCCAAAGATCCTTTCAGAAGCAAATCTAAATCTACTCTCAAGTTAGGAGAACGCTTGGGTAGTGCATCTATTGCTTCAACCCACGAGGCTAAGAAAGCACAAGCTGCTATAGATTTGACAGATGTTAGACCAAAACCACCTAGTCGGACTGGTAGGGTGACTTGTTTCCATGCCAAATCACTGAGTTGGTGATATGATAGTAATTCAGAGAAAACTTTGCGTGTCTGTGAATCGTGAATTTCTGCTGCAGATGTTAGTAAATTTGGAGGAACAACACGAGCTAAGTAAGTCAATCGTGGAACATGACAATACTTGAGCAATAACGAAGCGCTCTGGACATCATTCAAAGAAGACAATTGGTCACATAGTTGTTCCCCAGTGTTAGCATACGTAGAGCAAAAATTGGATACAAATTTAACATTTCCAAGAGGCATTCCCAATATAACTATGCCTTCAGATGTAACAGGAAGTTGACAATCAGGAATTGTGATAGCTGGAGATGGACAATAAATCTCACATTTCTGACAAGCAATATCTAAGCCAATAGCTGAGAAATTGCATTGTAAAGAAGTAAAGGCTTCCGTAACGTCATTTGGCAAACTAACCAAGAACACATCATCCAAGTATGCTAGGATTTGAATGTTGGAGAAAGTGATCTGAAGATCCACCAAAGTTGGGTGGATAGCCATGGCAAACAGAGCAGGACCTAATGGGTCACCTTGGTGAACTCCAACCTCAGATTGTAGCATAACCGGTTGACCATTCTGCAAGGCGACTAGTGAACTGAAATCAAAGTACATCTGGTACACATGCTTTGATATATCTTGAAATGTAGAACGGCACTGTTGTAACAACTCTTTCCTGCTGATTGAATTGAATGCATTTATCACGTCTGTTTTTATAGCAACCCAGTCACTGTTACGCTCCAAAAGCAATTTAATGTGGTGAGCAAGAAGCTCAGAACCACTTGGAGTTGACACACCATGTTGTATTGGGCAGAAGTAATCAGCAAAAGCCTCTCTTTTTTGACGACAGATGACTCTAGCTGTGATACGTCGTAAGCATTCACCAATAGCAATGGGGCGAACGTCTCCATTGCATTTAGGCAGAGCTATCAATCTTGATGCTGAGAGCAGTTTGGCAATCTCAAGAGGCAAGTCGCCTCTAGCCATTAGAGAACATGCTGTGAAGAGGCCATCTGCTGTTACTTCATCTTCTAACAATACTTTCAAATGCTCAAAACGCCACCCCGAGAGACCAGTACCGGTACCTCTTGGCAAGCCTTTGACAACATTGAAAAACTCTTCTGCATTCAAAGAAAAAGATGATTCTAACGAAGGCATTGATCCCAAGCTTTCAATTTGTTTGGGATGTTTCGATGACAGTTTCTTAATCGTTTCAGCTGAAGATGGTGCTAAACCATTGCTGGTGAGTATGCGAGCTGCCTTGGAAAGCTCTCCACATTGTACTAATCTTAAAGCAGCAGATCTCTTAGCATGTTCTTTGGCCATAATACTTTTCTTAGAACCTTCAAAAGACGTTTCTAGCTGAAGCAGGTCACTCCAAGCACCATTGAGAAACTTAGAATAAGCGCTGTTGGCCTCGCGTTCACCATGCTTACCTCCTCTCTGAGGCGTCAAAACCATACGGGGTATGAGAAGAAAAAGTTTCCAAGCAGCCACATTGCTAGGGTTTTCCTTGATCCGCTGAAGAGCAAAAGCGCAGCAGTCTATGAATCTTGCAGTTAGAGACGGCTTGATGGTTTGCACTGTTTTTGGCGTATGTGAATGCAAAATGGTATCCGCGGAAATCTCCTGGATATATTTCCATGCCATTGAAAGAAGTTCTGGAGACGTACCTGCAGAAACTTGACTGAAATCGACACTCGGCAATTGAGGCAGAGGAGGAACAGATGCTGACAGCGAGTGATCAGTCGCCGGAATGGACGAACAAGACGAAGTGGACGATCTCGCTGCAGACCGTTGACTTTCAAATGAACCGTTACTTGTCGATGAAGCATTGCGAACTTTGCAGGAGGAGATATGTTGAGCAATCTTCGAAAACCACATTTGACATGAGGAACATTGCTGCAACTTCAAACGTGTCACAAATCCAGAGGGAATTTCGACGTGTCATGAACCTCACGGATATGAGAGAGAACTCGTTTAAGGGTGTCAGAATACGCACACGACTGGTATGGACAACTCTCAGACTTAGACATAAGGCGTATACACAACAATACTGCAAGAATTGCTGCCGAAAGATTTGAAGCTGAATGGTCAAACATCCGGGGTCTGTGGTCTCTGTCTGTCTGTCTGTGTGTGTGTGTGTGTGTGTCTGTCTGTCTGTCTGTCTGTCTGTCTGTCTGTCTGTGAGTCTGTCTGTGTGTGTGTGTGTGTGTGTGCGCGCGCGCGTCTGTGTGTGTGACCAGTTTTTCTAATTTTATTTTTCTTGTCATTGTCTTTGTCTCTTGTTTTATTATCGTTTTCTGTTGACTCTAATAAATGACCATGCGACTTGATTCATTTCTATGTATATTCGTCAGGGTAATGCTTTGAACTTGGAGCCCGACAATGTCGGTATTGTCGTGTTTGGCAATGACAAACTAATCAAAGAAGGCGACGTCGTGAAGAGAACGGGAGCGATTGTGGACGTTCCGGTAGGAGAGGGTCTACTTGGCAGAGTAGTAGACGCATTGGGAAATCCAATCGATGGCAAGGTAACATAACAGTATGCAATTAAATGTGTCGTATTTGGTGTGTGTGTTGTGTGTGTGTGTGTGTGTGTGTGTGTGTGTGTGTGTGTGTGTGTGTGTGTGTGTCCGTCCGTCCATTTGTATAGACTGTATGGCATCTCATGCCTCCATATTCATTCCCTTATGGTTGTAGGGCCCTATTGATGGTCAAGAACGTCGTCGCGTTGGCCTCAAAGCTCCGGGCATCATACCAAGGATCTCAGTACGTGAACCCATGCAGACGGGCATCAAAGCCGTTGACAGTCTCGTACCAATTGGTCGTGGCCAACGAGAACTGATCATCGGAGACAGACAAACAGGGTGAGACCAAACAGTGACTACATACAGTACTGACTTACGTGCAGTTGGTTGTCGTGCACAGTGAATTAGTTGTGTGTGTGTGTGTGTGTGTTTGTGTGAGGCTCTCGTCTGTTTAGGAAAACCGCTATTGCCATTGATACGATCATCAATCAGAAGAGGTTCAACGCAGGAACCGATGAGAGTACGACCCATTTTGTCGTCGTCGTCGTTTGAGATGCTCGTATGTTGTGTTTACGGTTTGTGTGTTGTTTTTGTTGCCATTAGAGAAGAAGCTGTACTGCATCTATGTTGCTATCGGACAGAAGCGTAGTACTGTAGCACAGTTGGTTAAGCGGCTAACTGATGCAGGTTGGTGTGTCTGATTGTGCTGTGTGGATGCCGATGGTGTTAGTTGGGGTGTTTTGGTTGAGACGTACTGATAGCTCTAGGCTGTACACACATGCACAGAGATACTCAAACGGATAGACAGAAAGACAGACAGACAACAGACATGGATGGACAGACAGACAACACATACAGATGGACGGATAGACAAACAGACAACACACAGACAGACAACACATACAGAGACAGACAGACAGACAAACAGACAACACACACACACAGACAGACAGAAGACAACACGGACAGATGGACAGACAGACAACACACACAGATGGACAGACAAGACCCGGATGGACAGACAGACAACACATAAAGATGGACAGACAGATAGACAGACAGACAGAGACAGGCAACACACATGGATGGACAGAAAGACAGACAGACAAGCAGACAACACACACAGACAGACAACACACAGAGCGACAGACAGACAAACAGGCAACACACACAGATGGACAGACAACACACACACAGACAGACAGACAAACAGGCAACACACACAGATGAACAGACAGACAGACAAACAGGCAACACACACAGATGAACAGACAGACAGAGACAGACAACACACATGGATGGACACACAGAGACAGACAGATGGACACACACACACACACACACACACACACACACACACACACACACACACACACACACACAGATTTGATGACACTGTGCATATGTTCGTCATCATTTACAAACATTGTCATCTTATTCTCTCCTTTCTTCAACAGATGCCATGAAGTACACCATCATCGTCAGTGCCACGGCTTCCGACGCCGCTCCCCTCCAATACCTCGCTCCATACTCCGGCTGCGCGATGGGCGAATTCTTCCGAGACAATGGCAAGCATGCCCTCATCATCTATGACGATCTATCCAAGCAAGCCGTCGCATATCGTCAGATGTCGCTGTTGCTTCGACGTCCGCCCGGCCGAGAGGCATATCCTGGCGACGTCTTCTACCTACACTCGAGGCTTCTAGAGCGAGCAGCGAAAATGAATGACAACTATGGAGGAGGCTCGTTGACTGCACTGCCGGTTATTGAGACTCAGGCAGGCGATGTGTCTGCATACATTCCAACCAACGTCATCTCAATCACCGATGGACAGGTGAGTGTGTTGTCTGTGTGTGTGTGTGTGTGTGTGTGTGTGTGTGTGTGTGTGCGCGCGCGCACGTGCGTGCATGTTGCAAGAAATGTTTGCCTGAAGTGGTTCATATCGATTTTTATTGTGCTTTGTTGGTGGCTCAGTTGTGTGGCATTAAAATGTGTAATTGTGTGTGTAGATTTTCTTGGAGACCGAATTGTTCTATAAAGGTATCCGGCCGGCCATCAACGTCGGGCTGTCTGTGAGTCGTGTCGGCTCTGCTGCTCAGATCAAAGCAATGAAACAGGCAATATTATAGAGCGAACGCACATGCCACACACACACACACACACACACACACACACACACACACACACCATTTTATCTGCAGTCGAGTGTGATCACGTACTATTGATGCCATCCTCTGCATTAGGTTGCCGGCACTATGAAGCTCGATCTCGCGCAGTATCGTGAAGTCGCTGCCTTCGCTCAGTTCGGATCAGATCTCGATGCTGCAACGCAGGGACTCCTAAACAGAGGTGTCCGACTGACCGAGCTGCTCAAACAAGGACAATACGGTATCTCGACACAATCAGCACACCGCGCATGCGCAGTTTCCAACATATTTAAATAATAGAATGCATACTATGCGCATGCGCAGTTGCTAACATACTGAAGTGATAGAATTCGTATTTATGTTTGTCTGTTTGTGGCTGTATAGTTCCAATGGCGATCGAAGAGCAAGTGGCTGTTATCTATGCCGGAGTACGAGGCCATCTAGACAAGGTTGATCCGTCGAGGATCACATCGTTTGAGCAGGCGTTTGTAGAGCACATCCGCAGCAGTCATCAGGATCTACTCAAGACGATTCGTGAGGAAGGGCAGATCAGTCAGACGACGGATGAACGTCTGAAGGGCATTGTCACGTCGTTTGTAGAGAGCTTCATGGCTGCGTAGAGACTGTTGACTGGCTAGTATCATAGTTGTCGTTGCTGAGAGACGAATATGGTGGTGTCTATGTAGTCTCCTAAACCTTGTGGTGGTGTCTGTTTAGTTGGTGTGATATTTCCTATATGGCTGTACAGTGAACAAGACATTGTTTATCTTGATCGTATTAACAGGCGAAGTCAAGCTCGCAAATTATTGTGGGAGGTGTCATGAAATTTGCAGTCACGACTGAGGTAAACAGACAGACTAGTAGACGGACAGAATGGTAAACAGACACACTAGTAGACAGACAGACAGACTAGTAGACGGACAGAATGGTAAACAGACAGCCAAACTGGTAGACAGACTGGTACAGTAGACAGACAAACAGGTACGTAGACAGACAGACAGGTGGACAGGAAGACGGACAGACAGAAAGAAGGAGCTACAGACTATTAGTTTGATGGGTCTGATTGCCTGTCCTAAGTAAGTGCTAAGTAAATTAGCAGAGTGATTCATTTGTTGTAGTTATCAACTTTATGTGCGATGCATGTTTGACTCATTTACTATAAAAATGTAGGGAAGCAAAGCAAAGCAACTTACCACACCTCGTGCAAAGTTTTACACAAAGCCAATATCCCCTCCTAGCGATCACAAAAATACTGTAGCAAGAAAACTAGGAGACAATGACAGTTTGCCACTTTGTAAAACGTGTGTATGTCTTTCAATAGTTTTCTAGCTTATTGATATCAAGGTTACCCAAACCTTCACACAACATACCTACTAGTTGGATTCAAGGATTCCTAGATGTGTTTACATATATTTCATAAATATCAATTAATGATACTGATTGTTCGTCTGGCAAGTAAACAAAGTCCAGGACTTCAGGATGTCGCTCTCAGTCTGACCTGAGTAATTCCATTATTCTACTCTACTGCATAAAAACAAATTTATTGGGTCCACCATAACTTGAGTGACTTTAGTTGTCAGGATGGCAACCATAATTGGTCGTCACATAAACTCAGTTAGTCATCAAATGACAACTTGACGACCACTTTCAAACACTGTTGCCAGTAGATCAGATGAAGCTACCGCCATGGACAACCAAATTTAGATCAAAGTGGTTTGGTTGCACCAACTTGTGTAGAGCATCTGCTAAGCCTGAGGGTTCATCTCCTGCTGGTTGCTATTATTAACCTACAGATGACACTGACACAATATAAATATCTTTTCCATCTACATAAAGGGCACCACAAATTAATCAAAGTTGGGATACCAGTCTAGTACAGTCAGACCTCGTTATTCTGACATCCGATAATCTGACGCTCTCACTTTCTGAGGAAGGTACTGGTAAAGCCAATTTACACGAGTCACTGTTTATTGGATAATCTGATAGTCGCGTTAGCGTGACAGACCCTGAAATAGGGATTTCAAATTGATCGGCCGCCACTCAGAGCTGTAGCTACCATTTTTGTCAAATATTTGTTATGTCAAATGGTCGTGTAATCATCTCAATTGGTCAGCCATTGGCTGATGGCCGGTTGTTATTTCATGCTCTGGTCTGACAGAAACCAGTGGGACAAACTTGTCAGAATAACGAGGTCACTGTACTATTGTATACTGTATATTGTGCTATACTACTGTAGTGTACTGTACTATTCAATAGTATGTATGTATGTCAGCACTTGTCATATGGATTTACCGCAAAATGGAGACATGGATCGACATAATGATGATGCCAGATGAATGCAATTTTGACTCCCTAACACATGCGCAAAAAATTCAATTAAGAGTCTCCTTTCGGGGGGGGGGGGTTGACTTAATTATAATTCTTTGCAAGAAGAGTGAAACGACTCTTGATTTCGCTCCCGTACGCAACTAAAGAGCAAAGGAGACTGATGCGTGATAAACAGAATGGAAAAGGAAAAGCTAAAAGAAAAGAAAAGTCTGTTTTTGAGTTTCCACGCGTTACTTTGACAGAAATTATTGCTATGCAACCATTGTGACGTGACTACGCGACCATCTCAGTAAAGGATCCAAGCATGAACGAAGAATGAAAGACAAAGCCAGAAGAAGAGTAACTGACAGTCTGTTTTCTGAGTTCCTGCATTTTGTTTGACAGAAATTATTGCTACCTATAGACGCAACCATCCTTACGCGGATAAGTAAGACAGAACACCATCGCTCGCCTAACACAATGCTAACCGAGCATTTATTAGTATACTGTACTATTGTAGTTTGTACTATACAACTGTCTGTACTACCGCATTCGCCCAAACACAAATAACGCCCATGCCCGTCTATATACACCCATGTGCAACAGGTCAGAACTTTCCGCCCGAAAAAAGTCTACACCCATGCCCATGTGTATGCCCAGGATATCCATGCGCAGAATACACAAAATAGTGTCCGTACAACATCCGTCTGTGTGTGTGCACATTTGATGAGCTGGTGTCCGTGTGTTGCGTAAAAGTGCTTACCTATAGACTCATGTCTTCGTTGCAATTACTGATACTGATGCTGTTCACAGCTTTCAGACCAACGACTCTGGTTTAATTTGCTGTACAGACACTAGTACCTTTGATCTTGCATGCAAATGAGCATTTTTGGTTTTAGATGTCTTCAAGTGTGACTGGCCAAACGGCAGCATATTGCGACCATGCCCTAGTATATGCCCAGAAAAAGCGTTTCTAATCTATACGCCCAGGGCATTATTACGAGCAAATACAGTATACTGTACTACTGTACTGTACTGTACTACAGTCTACTGTACTGTACAATTGTACTATTGTACACTACCATCACTACTCATATTGTTACGTTCACCACTGACTTCTTGTACTCTTTTCTTTCATAAATATTCCTCTTTACAGTCGCTACAGCCCAAGAACAAAAGGCTAACAAAAGAGGGGCACGTTCCATGCTCAGCATAATGAAAACAATTTGGTAACAATATATAACAAGACAATATATTATGACAATAATAACAAGGCAACCACCATACAAACGACAAGTAGCCGTTTCTCACAGATAATCAAATTACAATCAGTTAGCATAAAGCATGTCACACAGATGTCTTACTTAAATCAACTCAATGAAAATACGAAATGTCAATTGATCATTGTGTCAAGCCCAACCACCCAAAAATTTAAAAATAAAACCGAAACAGCACATGATAAAACGTGCAGAAAATGTCTGCCAACTATTTCTGTACATTCTTCACTTCTCCCCTCGTTTCATTACAAGATTGTAGCAGCAACTCTCTCTATATATTACGGCTTGTTTTCCAGCTTGTCCTCCCGTTCAATCCAGCATTTTGTCACCATTCCTCCATGTAATGCCTGCATGCAGTCTTCTTATGTACAGCTACACAGAGACAATTTATCACAACTGCACACATACAAATCAGTTACCCAATACATTCTATACAACAACACTACACGATATTTATGTATCTGAGACAACACAGCTGCAGTTTGGTCGTCAAAAAATTGATTGTCAAACTCGTGTTGGCTCCACAAAATTGTCCTACACCAAGACTGGCATTTCTATATGGCGACAGCTTTAGTAAGAATAACTTGTCCGAAAGTTGATTTCGCTTAAAATCAATCTCTTGTAAACAGGAGCCGTTGATCGAACAGACTTCAACCTGTTTGTTTCCTAATCTACTGTGTGTGTGTGTGTGTGTGAGCGCGCGCGATAGCAAGATGTGTATCACAATTTGATCTTTGTCTCCTGTCAGGTCTACCCAGGATTATTTCTTAACCAAAGCAAGTTGATGTAAATTTTGATTATCAATATCCACAATTTGTCTGAGTGAGACAATGACATCAAAAGGTAAGCAATTACCCTGACAAAAACAGCTGCTGATCGTAGTCTGCCTTTCTTTCTTTGCCAGAGGCTTGGCCATGCTGCAGGCACGCGATAGAAACGGGATCAGAGTGTGAACACGTGATGTTACCACACCTATTTTCAGTAGGGAGGCAACTGCCTCAGTGCCTCATGCTTAGCTATGCCTCTCCACACTGTTTGATACTTAGTTATCATGTTACTAAACAGTGGTTTTTTGCAGCTTCAATCACAACAACCCTCTTGTCAAGATTGGTGCTGTCTGCTACTCTGCCAGTGACCAGATTGCACCCTGATGAGATTCCAGAACCAGCAACACCACAAACAATTGACAGACTATCATCCAACGTGCCTACAACCATGTCCATGTACAGTAAAGCAACACGCTCAAATCAAAATGTGTAATTAGTCTAACACAGTGACATCCATCACACGGTACAGCCACAACCTTCCACACTCCACACGAATTCTTTGGCTTCTTTGGCTCCAAGTTAACAGTGAAACTAAAAATTAATGTGTTGCCTTTCCGATGTCCAGTCTTTAAATAATGCCATTGTCAGACTGGACTCCGGGTCCCACTAGTACGGGAATTATACTATTAATGGTCTGCATACACAAGGTTACAAGGAAGATCAGAGTCTATATGTACAGCACTGTGGAAGATGACAGCTGAGCGTATCATTGCAGCATATGGCGGTGGAAAGTTCTTGTCCATGTATGTAGACATGGGTTCAAATCCCACTCTTGATACCATGTACTAATGGGTTCTTGACTAGCGAGTGGCAATCTACTCGACACAAAACTGTTTTCACTCCACAACCCCTAAGCTAATCCTTACACTAACAGCATTTGTATGTGTCCTTCCCATAAGAGTAGCCAACACAATACAGCAAGCTACAGTAATCCCCCTTTCTCAAGTCGAAGAACTGTCTAACCCTACAACGATTCACAATAGCATCTTGCTGGAGCGGCAGTGCAGCAACAGACAACCTCGTTGGATGTACAAGGTGGTCGTGTGAAGCTATCGGGATGTTTTGATTGTAGTGGTAGTAAGAGTCTAAAGGTAAGTGGCATACTGTATCATTCGTCTATCAAATTGTTTTAATAAATTCTTGGTACTGTACTCAGTCTCTGGGTCTCGAGTTGTGCCACCTTGCTGGGTGTGTACACAGTATGCCAGTTGGCAGAGCTGACCCTAGTGCACAGCAAGCCTCTGGGTGTCCAAGCTAGGGTTTTGGCTCCAGGTACAGCGCAGCAACGCCTAAATTTGGCTCCAATATTGACGAACACCTGCAACCCTGACACTCTGCATAGCAACTTCTATCCATTTGCTGGTGTACAATAATAATCTTTTATGAATTATTACTCAGTCCTACATCTTTGCAAAGGTTTGAAAAAAGGAGCATGCTTTAAAAGTGATAAGAAAAGGAGACACGTGCTAGACTGACAAGTACTTACTAGACTGACAAGTAGATTGACACAGATTGACAGGATGACAGGTGGCAGTCAATGTCTCACCTTCCTTGATGGCGTCACGTCTGCTGAAAAAAGTTCTGAGACATATAGATACCCTAATTGTTGTCTCGCATACACAAGTGTCAGCTAACACGCACTCGCTAGCACTTCAAAACTGCCCCGTTTAGCAGTCGCCTCTGATGTGCAAAGAATCACAGCGTTGGCGAGCCATCCTGCCTGCTCCGACAGCAAAAAACATTCATTCTCTCGATTCCCTTCAAGTGTACGTGTGCCTCAAACAGAAAAACTCACAGACATCCACTATAGTAAAAGGCGACGAGTTGCAATCATCGAATTAGATAACGCATGCGTAACAGCTGGGCTGAGTGCGTCTAACGCACGTTACGTTGTAAGACATGCCTCGTCCGTGGACTGCTACTGCGAAGAGACTGCGAACGTTGAGGGGAATCAAACGAAAACCTCCTGAACCTATAAGAAGGTGGAAAGTAGTGCGAGGAGATTGGGTGAGACTGTTACTCTACACATTCTCCTACTGCTTGTAACTGTATGGCATCTCGTGCTCATCAGGTTGAAGTTTTGGTAGGAAAGGATAAGGGTAAGCAAGGGAAAGTCATTGACGTCGACAGATCTCTCAACAGAGTCTTCGTGAAAGGTCTCAACACGGTACAATACACTAATAAATATCAGAGGCCTATTAATATTAATAGAGTAATAAGTAAATAGACTAATATATTATATAGTAATATATTAATTATTAAACAGCCTTGAGTCTTACTGATGTGGCTATGATAGCATCAGCGATACATTCCACCACATGGAGAATTCAAGGGAAATTATGTTGCGAGCGAAGCTCCTCTCCATTACTCAAACATTTCTCTAGTAGATCCGGGCAACATGTAAGTAATTCAGCTACAGTCGAGAAAATTCTACAATTAATTAAGTATTAATTACAGGCAAGCAACTAAAGTGGGTTATAGATATTTGGAAAGTGGAGAGAAAGTGAGGGTGTCTAAACGGACGGGAAGGATTATTCCCAAACCCGTGGAAGCATCAGAAAGGAAAGACTTTAAGACAAGAAGTGGATATGTAGGTGAGTCATCTGGAATGGATTGTGTCCGACTGCTGGTGGTACAAGTACCATAAACTAGTGATGTGGTGTACACTGACAGACATGCAAAGCACGTGTGTGTGTGTGTGTGTGTGTGTGTGTGTGTGTGTGTGTGTGTGTGTGTGTGTGTGGTGTATGTAATGAGAGACTTTGGTGTGCAGAAGGAAGAAAAGATACTAAAGCCGACGATGTGACCAAGCGAACGTATACGCCAAGCCTCCAGCTTTTCGAGGAAGAAATCTTAACTAAATTGGGTCCACACCCACCACAGTGACATCCATCTGTAATAGCAGATTATTATTTATAGTCTCCATGCTTGTAATAGACATGTAGTGTACCTACTGAGCATCTTCTGAAACAGAAAGAAATGATATACTGTAAATCAAGAAAATTTCAAAGTCCATCAATTTTTGCTGCTTTCTCCCTCAAACAGCCAAAATTAAATGACAGGGATATACATTGCTTCTGATCACTAACACAAGCATGGAGCCCCACCCTGTTGTCATGAGATAGTACAGTGTAGTGTACCTTCAGTACTTCAGTACTAACTCCCCCTCTCCCCCCTGAAACATCTCCCCCTGAAAACAAATACTCGCGATCATGTTTCTAAGTGCAATTGGCTTGCTGTCAGGTGTTACAAATGCTACTTGTCAAAATATACAATAGCAATAGCATAGGCAAAAATTAAAATCTGACAAAACATTTACAGGCAAAAGGAGAAATTTTTAAATGGTGAAATTTTCTTGATTTACAGTAATACTGTACATCCAGAAATTTTTGTAAGCATGAAATTTTTGTTATTTTTGTAGATACCCAGCTGTACTAAAATAACATGAATACTAAAATTTAGAGATAGATGCACTTGAATTCAGCTACAGTACAGTACCGATGTCCTGTACTAAAATAACATGTACAAACTAAACTACTTCATGGGCAGAAGTATTAATTAAGATTTATGAGTATTGAAGTGTTTTAATATGAGTTGATGTGTCAACATATTATGTATGTAGAAATCTTAGTGTCGTCGTAGCACGTTCATCTGCCAGCTGTAATATCATACGATCGACTGTCTTAGAGCAGTTCGGTATAGTGTGTGTTTACGCCTTCCATCACAAGCTCTAGCATTGTGTGTAAACAAATTGAAAGCAATGTTTGGCAGCTCGAAAATCACGTCTATCTCTGCACACTACATACATACAACTAGCCATCTCATTCACTGTGTGGGTATGTTGGTAGAGTGACCGTGCACAAGGGTTTGTTATTCATCGGTATCTGCAGTGGATTGTCCCCATATGTCAAACCCAAAGCCATGTGACACTAAAGTCACAATGTACATACTTACATACATTTTATCCCCAATCACAACATATGCGGGTATTGATCTACTGACTATATCCCATGAACTGTCACAAGGGTCAAGTACTCCCCATCAATCAACATAATTACAGTGTCGACTCATCCTAGCATGAGATGTGATTGACTACATTGACATGCTCGGCAGGCCGTCATGTCGTAACCAGACCACGACAAGAATCGGTTGTACCAGACTTAGCATCGTCTGTGAGACAATCTTTCCTTGGCTTCGCTTGGCTCGAGCTGTTCAACCTATACAAAGTAGTACACGTATTAGTTGCCACCAAAGAGCAAGACAAACATCAGAATTGATTTGGTCCATAAATACAATTCAAGGAGTTTGAGTTTGAAAGTTTAAAGAAGAACACTCACCAAAGTCAACCATCTCTCAGATGAAAGCTGTCACTTCATGACAAAACCCTTTGCAATTGTTTACTGCAGACGTACCTGTGTGTGCGTGTTTACTACCCGTATGTGTCCTCAGAGGAACTCTGATTGCTGGTTGCAAGGAAGGCCAGTATCTGCACTTTCAAGGTAAGAATTGTGAAACATATGGTGTCATTCAGTCAAGTTGTGATTTATTGACTAAAACAAACTGCGACTCAAACTTATCACGCAAGTATCGACTGTGTCAATACAACTGTGGAGCCTCAAAAGGAGAACCTTCTTAGATTAGTTCATAGATCATGTCTCAATACATTTTTTTGGGTGCATTAGGAGCACTTGGTATGATTAAACCTAAACTAGTTACTTCCAAACGAGGACAGAGAGTGACAACTCGTGGCCCATTCTCTACTTCTGTGGTTGGCTGGACTGTAAGCTTCCCGCAGGAAGATACTAGGCCTTATATCTTTCTTTCAGCAAGTTTTAGTATTTGGTGAGAGTTCCACTTTAGTTAACTCAGTGCAGTGCATTACTGCAATGCCTATGTTTCACTACCTACACCCATTGGCTCAAGCTAAACATGCAGCCAGTGTCAAGCTGAACCAGTGTTGCCGCTGACCGATCACCAAATAGCCAAATGTTACAAACAGATGTAGCTGGCGATAAAATGGTAATGCCTTCTCACCAATTTGGATGGCTGTTACAGTGTACCATGTACACCTTTCTCTGGATCAGATCTTGCAAGCACAGTCGTTACAGAGTGCAAAGAATGGCAATTACCGCAACGCATTGGAGCTCCATTAAAAGGCCTATCTATTGCACATGCTCTATCTATGTTATGCACACAGTGGGTACACTCTCTTTGCGTACTGCACAACTTCCGCAATTAGAGTTGAACTATAGAAATAAGGTCCTGAAGACGCCAGAGTGGAAGTACAGCGGATGGTAGAAACAACTAGAAAGAGTTAAGACGACAATGATAACCTCATTGATGCCGACAGATATAGCTATAAACATGCAGAAGTGCCGAAACTTCAAGACTTTGAGTTTGACGAAGCCTTTAAACTTTGGTACTGAAGGATGACATTGAACGCTTAAGTGTGGTTTGTAGACTCAGTCTTTAAACTTTGGTACTGAAGGATGACATTGAACGCTTAAGTGTGGTTTGTAGACTCAGTCTTATACCAAAGTCAAGTTTCTTTGAGCACAACACGTGCATGTCAGATTTACTACATTTGTTGTGACAATAGATGAATGCTGCCCATCTGTTAGACCAGGTTAAACTTGAATCAATAGTAATGTCACTGTTGTCGTTTAGATAATTGTTAGCAGTTTGATGTTTACGCAAAGTTTTTCTTGGCTCTGAAATAAAGTGCTTGGCTACAAACGAACACACTCCTTTAGCCAAGTGGCTACTAATAAAAAATTTCCAGCAGAAACACTAGCATGAACCTATACCAAGTACGAAATTCCTAGGAATATGTGTGACAACGTACACCAGAAACCACAATTACAAATTGATCCATTGGAGTTTGGTGTGACTGATACCTTACAGACCCACAACATCAACAACCATTGGACTCTAAAGTTGTTTATTGAATGAGAACTCGAGGTGTGGTTAAAGACCTCTAGGCTCTCCGTAAAACACAGAAAAACGAGAAAGTAAAATGCAAGGTTAGCATTGCCAATTCACGAATGCCAGCATCACGATAGCCTCAAACTGTATCAACCTTTGGTTTAGTCTAAAGTTTGATGCTAGTTGGATACCTTCAGATGTAATACTATGTGACATTAGCACCTATAGTGTCACCTCTCTGTCAACCCAACCATATCAAAGTAGCACCAGACATGATCTAGCCAATCAGTCCATACCAAATGTCTAGTACATGCAGCTGGTGCTACTGACTAACTACCGTTATTGTACTCACCCAGACAATGGTGAGTTGCCGTCTCTCTTGTCGGCTGAGCTCTCTTCTTCGTTTCTAGCCTTTGACTTCCGGCGCTTTTTTACCTTACCATACTTCTCGGTAATGAAAATGATAATCGCAAGAATAATAACTTCGATAATGATTCCAAGCGATGGCCAGAGAGGTCTCAGCTTGCCTAGAAGATAAAGCAATCGTGTGAGCAATTTTCTGGCCAGACGTTAACAAGTGTGTGTGTGTGTGTGTGTGTGTGTGTGTGTGTGTGTGTGTGTGTGTGTGTGTGTGTGTGTGTGTGTGTGTGTGTGTGTGTACATGTTTTCATTAATGCATTTCAAATTGACACACATCCACAACTTACTGTGAATTCGAATGAGAGTGCTGTTAGAATCCGTCATATTTCCAACTCTGCCTAGACACTTGTATACACCACTATCACTCGTAGCCACTTCCCGTACCACCAACCTACTCTTTACAACAACAAGCGGAGTGACGTTTGAGCAGATGATACGCTGCTGAACTGCATAAATCGAACATCCAGCAGCCGAACAATTAGCATTACAGACGACATTTTCCAAAGTCACTCGTGATGTCGTTCCATCACATTGACCTTGAGAAAAGTGTTGTACACAAGTACTGTCGTTCGATGACACAATAACTCGGCCTCCGATTGTCCACTCGACCTTTGGTTCAGGGTATCCTTGAACGGAGCACAAGAGATCAAAAAAGCTACCTTCTTTGAATGTTTCACTCTTCTTTTCGTAGAAATCAGGAACAACAACGGGAGCAGCTGCCAATAGTAACATACATGTTACAGTCTTGCAGTCACAATATTGTGTGTGTGTGTGTGTGTGTGTGTGTGTGTGTGTGTGTGTGTGTGTGTGTGTGTGTGTGTGTGTGTGTGAGCGCGCATGTGTGACATTTACCTTGAATAGAAAACGTCTCAACAGTCGTATCGATACTGTTGCTTGCCTCACAACTATACTCTCCAGCCATCGCTCTCTGACCGTTGCTCAACTTCAACGTCGACTCAGCTCTCCCATTCTCACTCAACCCAGTAACATTATAACCACTAGGATTCTTCACACCAACTCCACTTCCGACTTCTCTCGAATTGATAACCCGGCCTTGACGCTTCCAGACTATCGTCACAGTCAAGTTCGACTGACCAACTGCATTACAGTTCACTGATGTTGTCCCGTTTTCATTAAGTCTACTAGTTTTAGGTGTAACGTTCACTACAGGTGCACCCTCAGTAGATGCTGCAAAAAATAAAAGAAAAATTTCGGTCAAGAGAGCCACAGGTGCACTGTATTGTATCCAACAACTTGATTGTTCGTAAACAGCAACACTGGCAGTTCAGTGAGCTGTTACTATGTCACTAGATATGCAACCCTGTTTGTTGTCATATTGGTGTGTGTAAGTAAAGTGTGTGGGTGTAAAGTCCTATTCCTCTGCAAGATCTCATATTTGGTGCTGCTGTGAGGTATATGTTGTAACAATGGATATATGTAACAAAACAATCGTAGGCTGAACCCCCTTGGAAGACAGATTGACAGACGACAGACAACCACATAAATAAACAGACAAACAGACAGACAAAGAGACAGAAAACAAACAGACAGACAGACAGACTTAGGGACCTCTAGGGTCCTAGTTCTCTTAGAACTTGATTTTTAGCGTAGACTGTAATAATGTCTTGTATAAGAAATGTTTGTATTGACAGACAGATAGATAAACAGAAAGACAGACAGACAGACAGACAAACAAATTATTTTATTGTTACAGATCCTCTACTTGTACACATCCTAAACTTCTATAATGAACCAGTCCTTCACAGCGAAATACTTTAAAACATAGTGGATTTGGATATGTAAATTAAAGTCAAAAAGCTTGTCCATGTCATTCTTCGTTTCTGAAACTCTTGACAACTTTTTGAGGATTACTTTTGCGTTGCATCTTTGAAGAATCAAAGAGAACAGTTTCATCCAAAAAGTTTTGAATTGTTCGGCACTACAAAAGGGGTCTTCCTCCATACGGCTGCACTGTTTTGAGAGAGTGTGCAAGAAGGCATCAGCTTGCAGGCCCCATCTACCAAAGTGCTTAAACACTAGTGGTATACACTTTGATGACGTCCCTCCCGGTAGAATTTCTCCTGTATACTTATTGGTCTTCTTCTCTTCTCTTGCGCGGGTAGCAAACCCATCCTCCATGCTGTATCGTTTTAGAATGCCTTGACTAGATTTTGTCCTGATTCTGCATCAAAGAATGTAATGTCTGGGCGATCCTCAGTGTTGACGTATAGATTTCTTGGTTCTTTCTCGTGTGGGATATGTAGGTCACTCATGCATTCACTCCAGCCATGGAGAACAGAGTTATGGGCCCAAAGAGGACCACCTCCATACTTACAGACCAAAAGGTGGTATCCTTGGGGTCTATAACTCGACCACAATCGCATACATTCGCCCATTCAGTGAATGGCAGAGGCAATCCCAGTCTTAGATAAGATGCAATGGAAAACTTGTTTGCTTTATGTGCGTGCTTACCAGAAGACGGTATTACTTCTAGCCATGATCCTGCGCCTTTTCCCTGTAAACATTGTAACCTTGCTGCATCTCTATCAGAGAGGACACGGGCGAGCAGGTCACCAACTTCACTGCTGGCAATCTTGGTACATAGGCGATACTGTAACTTTCGTGGGTATGAAATGAAATCTTCAATGGACTGATTTTCCTCTGATTCATTGTCGACTGATTTTGGCAAAGGTGGCAATAACTGAAACACTGGCTTTAGAGTAGAGCCAATTGATTCTGGAACTGATTCAGACTCTTTCAGATAGTTGATCAGGTCAGACATTGATGAGAAACGACTAGGCAACTTGTTCATAGTCTGACACCATGAAGATAAGTAAGCTGCATGAGAAACTTGTCTGACCTGTGTTAGACCAAGTCCTCCAAACCTGATCTTAAGAGCTGCTTGTTTCCATGCAGTGTCACTGAGGTGACTAAAACCAATAATGCTCAAGTCAGAGTGTCCACCATGGAGATCCATTGGGGCCGGCCCTTTTTGCAGCGGCCATTCATCCAATCTTATGTCAGGCAGTGAAAAGACATAAGTGTTACCATTCTAGCGTATTTGAATGACGTTTATGCAGTTGGACCGACCCAAAGTCTTCAAGATGTTTTAGATGACCTAAAAACATCTTTATCTTCAGTGGATGTAAAAATCTGTGACAAAAGTGCGAGCTGTATTGCCCTTCTGGTCATACCTGTGACTTTCCTACTCCGGTATCTCATGATGGCATGATCATTTTGGGAACACCAGTTGGAAAAGCAGATTTTGTTCGTGCCCATTGTGTTGACATTGCCAAGGCTGGAGATAGACTGTGTTGTGAAATGTTGAAATTAAGCAACCGGCAAAGTTCTATGCTTATTCTCCATTACTGTCATGTCCCTAGGCTGAACTACTTGGCTAGACAAGTGTTCCCTTGTGATCTGGAAGAAGCTGGAATCATTCATGATGAGTTGACCAAGAGAACCTTCATGAGCATTACTGGTTTTAGTCACCTCAGTGGCACTGCATGGAAACAAACAGACAGACAGACAGGCAGACAGATAGATAGACAAACAGACAAAGAGACAGACAGAAGGACAGACAAACAGACTGACAAAGAACAGACACACAACAAGTATCCTCTGCAAACAATATCATAATAGTACCCTCACTCAAAGACAAACACACAAACACACCCAACCAAAAACAAACAGACACACAGATAGACATAGAAACAGACTAAGGTGCTCACGTTTGGTATGCCTAAAATGCATCAGAACACGCTTACGTTGTGTTTACTTTCATCTAACATCCAAACTCAATGAGACAGAGAATTTCATAACGTTCTCACCCACAGCTTGCTATAGCAGGCAAGCCATTCACACACACACACACACACACACACACACACACACACACACACACACACACACACACTATGCTTATAGACTTTCAGTCAACACACTCCTCAAGCCCACCATCATACCACATGCACTACATACGTGACATCGATTCATCAGTCACACATACACACCCCTACTCAACACAACCCATCAGTCCCTGTATGCTAAAATCTTAAAACCCGTTGGGGATACAGACGTTCACCTAAAACTCCCAGTAGGTGTCCCACAATTGTAATCCAGAACAAACTGCCTGGATCTACTAATGACACATACCAACCCACCTCATGTATAGTACAGCATCTCGGCCTCATGTATAGTAAAGCATCCCGCTGCCACAGTATCCCTAACCAACACCCGACTCTTGATGAAAAATAGTGACACAACAGTCACACAATGCCCAATGACTCTTGATGAAAAATAATGACACAATAGTCATACTGTGTATTGATGACAGATAAAAGACCAACAACATATCAAAATATCACTGGCTGATGTCACCAATCTCGATGGGAGAGACAGATAGTATGGACGCCTTTTTCCTAGAAGCTCCACTCTAGCCATTCTCATACTCCCTCTTCTGCCTTGTGGCATTCATAACAATCATCAAGGTAATCAAGTCCCAGTTATGTCATCAACCACCAGAACAACACCCATCAGTTGCCACAATCTACACTAAAAATTCACTATCCACAATTGACTAACTAAGCTACATACGAAATCGAGCATTAGACCTGCTTATTGGAACACGGAACACGGACCAGAGAAAACAGAAGTCGCAAGACGATCTAATTGCGGCTACTACTACTACGTACAAGCGTACTTGTACATCACTACAGACCACACCTCCACAGACCGGATGTAACTCAGTCCCTCTAGATACAGCAAACCGACGCACACTCGACTCTCGCAAATCATCATAACACGCACCATCCGGTCCATACAAGGACCCATCACAGTAGATACATCAGAGGATATGACAATGCCCACTGACCTTTGCTCGCATTCAATAAGCTATATTTAGCCACACACAGTTTTAATCATGCACTGCGGCATTTCAATTTAGTCATGTCTCACAACAATAGAATTGAGCAAATAAACGTGGGGCGACCGCGGACGACAAATTTGGACGAAATTTCGTCTGGAAATTCGCGAGACGACGAGAAGGCGAGCGTCTACAGACGCCAGACGAAGCCGTGCTCAACAGATGCTACTGCTTTGTTACTGTTGTCGTGTTAGAGTCGTTGGAAGGCGCTTTATGTCGAAATGTAGCACGTTATGAGTCTCACCTGTCACCGGTGCTACGCCCGTGACGAGTAGTAGACATAAACTGACGTATCTAGCTAGTAACCGCATGTAGTCCATCGTCCTTGTGGCATCTGCGAACTCCAGACGCCAGTTGCCGTTCAGCCTGCTCAGACCAAATTGAGGATCGTACTGCGCATGTCGTTAAAAAGTCCCGTAGCAACGACGTCACGTGAGTCACGTGAGCTTAATTCGTGGCTGCTCTACGCAGTAGAATCAAGTTGAATCTAGTTTGTTCAGCATTTTATATTACATAGAATTGTTGTGTCGAACTCCAAGACTCCCGTAGCTCCAACCAGTGTTGCCAGTCGAATTTGACAATGAGACCCAAATTGTGGCTTCAAGGGACACTTTGGGGCCACAACTGTTGATATTATTATTATTTTTAAATCGTTGATATTTGAATGCCTGTATTCGTATTCAAGAGTTGCTGTAAAATACATGAAGAATAGTCAAACACATCAGCCTCGTCTAACTAGCTAATATGACTATCCGGGGAATAACGGGGGCGGAGTGAGACAAATACTACACTGTACATCCTGGATATTGCCTGAGTGGTGTCTAACACAAGTAACGTCACTTCTAGTTTCTAATTAGATATCCGGATCCTGTTACAGTGTACAATACTGTAGTCTTGCGTAGCCATGGCCAAGCCCTCTCTTGCCGTCATGCTTTCGGCGAGAATGGCAGCACAAAGGCAAGAGGGAGTCTGACTTTGCGCGACTACAGTGTCCCCACGTATATACGCCCATAACTTCGGCGCGGCCTATCGCGGGCTCCCGAGGTCGTTAGATGCGCGTGGTCCTTGATGCGAGGGCTTTGGCTTTCTGGTAATGTAATTATGATGTCCCAGAACTTCTAAAAAGTTAGTAATACAAGATAGTGATTGCCTGTTGTTAGGGGCGTTGCCTGGTACCACTTGCTGGATAAACTTAGCTCCGCCTTTCACTGTTGCAATACTATGCGGTCGCACGGCAACTGCGTCATATCTTGCACTTGTCTTCTTTGCCGTGCGTCGGTCAGAAACAGAGTAAGTGTTTTGAACGAGGTTAGTTAGACGCAAGCGAATGAGTACTCCTGTTGACCCAGAGGAGGGTCCCCATGTTGAGAATGACGGGTTAGCGTCTCCTTCGCTGATGTCTGACTACGTGAAAGACCTATCCGAAGTTTCTTTTTGCTCCCTAGAAGTGGTAAACAACATACTGCAACTCGGAGATGTCCGTTCAACTATGTTCATTCAGCTAGCGGAAACCGATGTCTGTTTGTTTGAGCAACATGACGGACCTAGTACAAGCTCGCTTCCAGTCTTTCATGCCTCTAGACGACAGGATTTTGCTGGTCGACAATCGTGCTGTTCCGTTTGCAGGCAATGAAGGCACCAGAGGTAACAAATATTTACATACAGCTGTGGCCAAAAGTTGTCGGACACATGTCATGTTTTATGTAAATTGGTCATATTTGGTTAGAAATGCAGTTATAGCTCAGTAATAAATCCAATATAACAATTATAATCTGAGATCACAATATTTTTATTATAAAATGTCAATTATGCCCAAAACTAACAAAACAGTATCATTAAATATATGGAGTAACATGTAACCTAGGAAAAGACATCATTTGAGATAGGAATAACAGCAACAAATTAGCAATATCACAGCAATAATTGCTACTATTTTGTACACAGTTCCTTGGCACGGATCAGAGCTGATATCCTTGTCGGCATGCTGTTCACCAGGTTCTGGCACCTCTCAGGAGCTACCCTCTGCCACTCGTCCTGGAGTACAGCCTTCAGCTGAGCCTTGCTGGTCGGCTGGTGACATCGGGCAGCTATTTTCAGGTCGCCCCACAGGTTCTCAATTGGGTTCATGTCTGGTGATTGCGGCAGCCAGTCCATCACCCGAACATTGTTGGTCTGAAGCCATCGTCTTGTTGAGACTGAGGTGTGGCATGGAGCATTATCCTGCTGGAATG
Organism: Corticium candelabrum; assembly: GCF_963422355.1. Lineage (NCBI taxonomy): Eukaryota > Metazoa > Porifera > Homoscleromorpha > Homosclerophorida > Plakinidae > Corticium > Corticium candelabrum. The sequence goes on from NC_085100.1 coordinate 2,351,509, forward strand.
TGTAGTTCTGGCCAATCCGGGACAGCTCACGAGCTGCAGGTAACATTGTATCATGGAGAATAGCCTGATACTTCTCAGAGTTGATTGCTCCGTCACAGACAGTCAGCCTTCCAACTCCAGAACTTGACATGCACCCCCAGACCATAACGGATCCTGAGCCATGTTTCACTGTGGGAACGATGCAGTCTTTGCTCCACTCTTCTCCAGGCCTTCTTCGTACCCTCACATTCCCTGGAGTTGCGAACAACTGGAAACTGGATTTGTCAGACCATAGCACACGGTTCCACTGTCTTTGAGTCCATTTTTTTGTGCCTATGAGCCCAAGCCAGCCTCTTCCTCTTCTGGTCAGGTTTGATGAGTGGTTTCTTTCTGGCCTTGCATGACCTCAGACCATGGTCTAGCAACCTTCTGCAAGTTGTCCTGACGGAAGCAGTCACAGCACCACCATTAGTCCATTCTTGGTGCAATTTTACTGCTGTTTTCTTCCTGTCTCGCAAGCTCATCCTGCACAGGTTCCTGTCGTCTTGAGTGGTGGTGACCCTTGGCCGTCCAGTGCGGCGCCTGTCCCTCACACTACTGGTTTGACGGAGTTTCTGGAGCAAGGCTGCAACGCCAGCAGGAGATTTACGAACCCTGCGAGCAATTTGGCGACAGCTGAGACCCTCCTCATGCAGCACCTGGATCCTGATCCTCTCTGCCTTGGTGTAGTTCCGTGTCTTGGCCATCGTGAGCTTGGTATGAGTCAAATTGCTCAGAAACTTCTGCTAGACTTATAGCTACACTTGTGCAATAAAATTGTGGCTTTTAATATAGTTTTATAGGCTATTCTCTAAATGGCGACAAACACATCTGTAATGGGATACGTAGCTATTGGTCAAATAATTGCTATACCAAGTTTAAGTAATTTTGTCATCCCTAAACCTGCTTAAATATTGGTGTATTATACTCTCTTTGAGTAAACTGGTCATAATGTTCAGTGCAAATCCTGGTGAGAACCATATTTTTTACTTTAACTATATTTTTTAAGATGTCCGAAAACTTTTGGCCACAGCTGTATAATCACAGGAAAGCATGAAACATGCATGCGCGTTATACTACTTAATTTGCACGCACGCTTGCATGTCTGCAGGCTGACCTATAGAATTGTCTTGTATACGATTACGTTGTAATTTCACTATTAAAAATGGCTCTTGTCTTATTAATTTCTGGACGTGTAGACGTTGATTTCTGAAAGGCATCTGCAGGGTGAATATGTGCTGTAGTGCAGTCTGACCTTGACGCAATGAAGGTCTACTTGGATGCCATGCAGGATACCCCTCCCCCCTCCCCCCCCCGTCAGCAGAAAGAGAAGGGCGTCGATTTCAGCCAGTGAGCTGCAAGTAAGGTCAAGCACTTCTTCACCTGCTACTAATGTCTGGCACAAGCTAGATGGAGACATTGACACATACAAATCCAGTTAGGTGCCATAGAGTCCAACGTTGAAAGACTCCACTACAGACTAGAGAACGTCGACAATAAATTAGAAGAATTTATTTCTTTGGCACAAAGTCGATTCGACTCAAGGCGATCACACTCGACAAATCTGGCAACGATGATGATGAAACTACTGGGATGCCGTATATGCCACCTGTTCCCCAGGATGCCAGTCAGCATAACTACTTGCTGCCGTCAGTGGCTAGGATGTGAAACTTGTTTCACCAAGCTCTCGGTGTCCTTTGTGCAGCGCCAGGTGGACTGTTGAAAAATGTTGCATAACAGTGAGGGGCTTAGAGGGCTGAGGCTCATGGCACAGGAACTTAGGAAGCATCTTGGCGGCAACGTGGTTCATGATGAGAATTCTAGCTCATCTGAGTCCGACCTCCCGCCTTTTGCAAGATCTATATCCTCAGTGAGGTCGACAACTGCTACTGCTGCAGCTGGTGCTGATGATGACAATGATGGCCCCCTGCAGCAAGTCTAGTCCTGCTTGACTAGACTGACAGGTACACAAGTTGCATACTAGCCTAATTTGCATGCCACTATAGAACTGTAGACGCGAGCTTTAAGCCTGGTTCACAGTAGACACTGATGCCGACATTGACGCTGATGCTGGAATAGAAATGAATCCTATTCCAGCGTTGTCGTCGGTGTTAACATCAAAGGATGCCGCCCGCGTCAAGGCGGTGTCTTTGATGTTGACACTGACGCTAGACTAGAAACACAGTACAGGAAACGTGCTGATGTAATTAGTAGAACCTGTTCCTAGTTTAATTGAATCAACGTATCAGGACGTGTTGGATTGCACCCCTATGTTGTCCAGTGCACTCCCTACCGAGTACTGCGTACACTGCTACTCGTTCTTTCAATTTTCTGTTAGTTGAAATCCGGCGATCAGTTCATATATACAACTATGTCCGCTTTCTCGTCGGCAAAGCAATTCCTAATATATACTGCACCTAAACATTTCTAATTGGAAATATTAAAATTTTAAATTTTGATTTTTCAAAAGATTTGAATGCAAAATTTAAAAAATGGAAACGTTAAATAAAAAATAAAAAAATTAAATACTAAAATTGAGACCCACTGACGGTCACTCTCACTACAGAAGACCGAATGATGCTCAGTCTTGTTGTTTTTCAGGCATTTCGATCCTTAGTTGTTTGTTTAGGTTTAGGTTCTTTGTAGCTTTTTGGTTGTTTTCTTGACTGTAAGTGAAAAATATTTATGGATGGCGTACTACAGAATGTTGCACATATTCATGTTGTCATATCTTTACGTTAAAGGCATCAATCAAAAATCCCCACGATGAATATTTTAGAAATCGTCTCTGCTATGTTATCCTTGCATTCCAACTTATTCCGTTACTGTTTTGTAGAGATTTACGACCACATGTGCACCCCTCTTCAGTGGCCTTTCTCTTCAATATCTCAAAAATGAAAGCACGTTTCAAAAATCGACACAATCGTTACCTAGATAATCATTTCATGTCCCTTTCTGCAAAATAACTAGTTAAATAATGAAATTCCGTAGTGTAAAAACGAACAAATGTGCAATACGAAGAAAATGTGATTCCTCAAGCGAGGCTCGCTGTAAAACACATCCGTTTGTTGAGTTCTTTCACAACTAAATGCAGCTACGATTGCTGAATCTTGTTGCCGAGTTTCGTCGATAGACATGACAGGACATTTGAATTACGCGCACTTTTGTTGCATCACTCCCGGATAAGCGTTTATGCGTGGGGCACTGCACTAGATACAATTCTAGTATTTAGAACGAGGCTGTGTAACTGGCAGCTGCTAGTGTATATCTCTACAGAGCTGCACAGGGGCGTCAGAAGCAAACTGATACGGCCTAATGCGTGTTAATCAGGCATGGTCCTACAAATTCTAAGCGCATGCTAACTAGGTCTCAATTTAACAATACTGTATAAGATGAAATATTGGCAGGGAGTTTATTTTGGCAGATCGGCGTATTTTCCAGCGACCGCCAATATAAAACCCACCAATAATTTTGGCCACAGAGATAGAAATATACGTATGCGTATATCGTTATCCTGACATCGTCACCCATGTCATCAGGCATGGCGATAACAAATAATGGCAACAGCATAGGAATCATGTGGGTTCTGTTGTTCACGCTTACACAGCAATTCTTCATCAATAGTTGGAGACCACGAAGCCACAGAAATGTGATGGCTAGGAATGCAGCTGTAAACTTAGCCTCAAGTTCCAGACCATCTCCCAAAATGTTCTAGACTATTTCTTTTGGGACGACCTGGAACTTCGAGGCTACTGTCACTGCAAACTCCCTCATGGAGGTGGGTGGAGACTATAGGGTCGACAAAACAATTGTTGGATGCTCAATTTGAAGATTTCTTCATATATAGACAGAGAGATATAGACATCAATTATCCAACAGTGACGTCAAACCTCCAAAATAAACTCCCGCCAATATTTCATCTTATACAGTAATTTAGAATACTGAACTTGCGACATAATCTTAGTCGCTCCTCGCTAACACTGATGACTCTAATATCGGAAAACTCTGAATATCGAGCAACTCGATGACCTCGAATATTTGTGCATGCAGAACGGTGTACTACTACCTCTAAACCGGAAGCACACGCTAATGAACGACTGGCAAAAGTCCATTTTGAAAAGTTGTACGACTAGTCATTCCTTTTGTCTGGGGCCACAATGTTTGGGCCTCTGGCCACAATATTGCCTGCATCACCATGGAAATGGCAACCCTGGGCCCACACTGTTAGCACGCATACACAGGCAGGGTAAGGTCTGGCTAAGCGAGGCTACACAACATCATTACAGCAATTTCAAAATATCTTGAAAGCAATAGCAAACTTAACCAATTTGCAAGCACTTTCATACTTACTCTTAGCCAAAAGTAAAGCACCTTACTTTTACTTATATTCTGTGTCAGTATTTATCCAGCAAGACACAGAATCTTTCGATGACCAGTGTCGTTGAATTCAACACACACACACACACACACACACACACACACACACACACACACACACACACACACACACACACACACACACACACACACACACACACACTGTGCCCGTTTTAATCACTCCAATTTTTGCATTTCAATGCCGTTAAAAATTGCAAATGTTTTAATGTACATTGAATTTTTTACAAACCGTAAAGCAAAAATTTGCAATTTTGGTTGAGCAGTGATTCTATTGTTTGATAAAGACGTTGTTCAACTGTTGGAAATCTATCTTATTGTCAATTGTTAGATTTTGATGTTTACACAAATTGAAAATTGCAACAGTGGCAGTGGTACCATTTGATCATTCTAATTCTGTAACCTAACATCTTGCTCAACATCCCAGCCAACATATGAAGTGAGAAAATTTGCTGACGCCACTCCAGTGTACTATAAGTACCAGCTGTAGGTGCTAATTGTATTAATAAAGTTTGATGAGCAATCACTGATAATTGCCCAGGTCGGTTAGTCTATCTATCAAGAACACTGATCGTCATTGTCAGGTACGTCTAGCCTTCTAGCTATATAGGCAATTGTTTGTTTCGTAAATTCATAAATTGTTCGTACGTTACTTTCTTTGCCCTACCATAAAGCTGCATGGTCATGAACAGTGTGTTTGAAGACATCCTAAGACAACTTTATTAATACAATTTAAATTAGCAACTACAGTCTGTACTTATACTACATCTGCAGTGTGAAACAGTTCAGGCAACAGGGCTCGAAAAATAGGTCATCAAGTTGTCATTTATCGAGTTAAATTTTACAACTGACGACTAACGTTCTAGTCTAGGTCGTCAAGCGACGACTAGAGCAGACCAAGGCTAGTTTGTAATGGCTTTTTCGCTATGCAGGCGGATAACTGTTCTGTACTGAAACATGCGTCGCTTTGACGCTCACATTGGGACATTTGTCGTACTATGACATGTACGCGTACTACTGTACCAGCAGCGTACGTTGACAAACTGCTCATATCCTGGATAATGAAACTGGGGGAGCAAGAGCCATCTCAGGATTCCGACAAAGTAAAGGCATGAAGTTTGTGACCAGGGAACAGGTGAGGAAGTGGAGACGATGGTAAATCCTGTAGATCGAAATAGTAGATATGAGTTTAGTAGCAAGAAACTTACAAATTTGTGGAAGTCTGGTTGAAACCCCGCCTTGTTTTCACAAAGAGAGGTGGTACATTTAATCGCTAATTCAATTAGCTATCACTATTGTCTTCCTTGCCTCATGTCTATCTCCGTAAAATGTAACACGTCGTATCCATTGGCTGAACGGTAATGTGGTGGATTCTTTCAGTTGCATGCCATTGTGGGAATACCACGCTGTATGCTTGCACTGCACTGAATTCTAGAAGGCCGTATACAAATGTCGGCATACCACTAAACACCATGATTGATATCAACATAACGTCCTAGACTAAAAATTTAAGACCTAAACTTTTGGAAACAAGTCAAATTATGACAACCAGTTGGACCGATTTTTTGAGCCCTGAGGCAACCGCAGCTCGGCAAATTTTTCTCACTTTATATGTAGACCGAGATGTTGAGCAAAGATGTTAGCTTACAAAATTAGAATGATCAAATGGTACCACTGCCACTGTTGCAATTTTTAATTTGTGTAAACATTAAGGTCTGACAATTGACAATAAAATAGATTTCCAACAGTTGAACAACGTCCTTATCAAAACAATAGAATTACTGCTCAAATTTTTGCTTTATGGTTTGCAAAAAATCAAACATACACTAAAATATGAGACATTTGCAATTTTTAACAGCATTGAAATGCCAAAATTGGGATGATCAAAAGGGGCACACACACACACACACAAAATGTTGGACAAATGTTAAGTCTTTCGACGTCGACCTTGAGGTCAGTTGCGGAAATATCTCCCCTGCCTCAGACAGGCCTCCATGTGCTACGTGGAGTCTTGGGGCCAATGCTACAATCCACCTGGAGCTTGCCAGAGTCATTCAGGGGCACTGACAATGGCGCAGCTCTGGGACAGGACACCAAGGCCCACAGTACCGTCTGCTGCATGATGTTGCTGCCAAGCCAGCGGTCATGTCCACCCCAGTCAATGACCAGGTACTCATTTATGCTCCTGAGTCGAGAGAAGCAAGTGTGGGTGAGTTTCTTGCTCAAGGAAACTGCAACAACCAGGATTGAACCTTCAACCCTCATCACGGAATACAAGATCCCAGATGTCATCACCAACGCTCTACCATCTGCTCCACTGCTCCCCCCACACACACACCCAACCCAGCGAAATATTTGCATATTCAAGATATAAATTGTAAGTGTAGAGTACATTAAAATCAATACATTGACACTCGCCACATGATATCTGTCCGACCACAAGTCAAGAAAAACAACAAATTTTGTAAATATTTCCAAACTAATGACCTATTTTGTGTTGTCACCAAAGTATCTACATAATGATAATAATAATATTATAATATGTTTGCATATAACTAGAGTGCAAACCCTCCGTTTCACTCACAATCAGTCCACACCTTCAAAACCTTCACAGTTTTCTACAGCCAACCGAAGGCGCTCTCGCAGCACATGATATGAGTGATATTCTGGTAGATCTAGTCGATTAAAACTGAAACGAAAAACGTGGAAGTTATAAACCAAACAAATAGACAGACAGACAGGCAGACACACACACACACACACACACACACACACACACACACACACACACACACACACACACACACACACAGACACACAGACAAACAAACTATTGCAAGGAAACTACTACGCCTTTTATCTGAGTTCTAGCAATGTAAAGAACTATCATACTCAGTTTGCGATGTGTATTGACCTTATTGGGTCTCTGACATTTTAAATAGATTTGGTTGTAATAGCATTCATTTATGAAACAGACAGACAGACAAAAAGCTAAACAATAGACAGACAGACAGACACACAGACAGACACACAGATAGGCAGACAGACAGACAAAAAACTAAACAAATAAACAGACAGACAGGCAAACACACTGACAGACAGACAAAGAACTAAACAGACAAAAAACTAATCAAATAGACAGACACAGACACACAGACTGCAATCATACACCAACGTCCATTGTGTTAAAAAGACTGATTCATTGATAACAATTAATTCCAATGATTAAACCTCAAATTTGCTATTTCTATACCGACTGAAAAAGTTTACATGGAATAAAATATCGCTGCATCATCAGTAGAAATCGCAAGCGAGTACACTTCAGTGAGTACGCTTGCATGACCTTTGCATACATCACAAAGCCAAATTCGTACTAAAACTCTCCTATTCAGCAACAACATCGTACCAAACTGAACACCAGATGAGAGTTTCTCAGCCAGTAGATGCAGAGATTACATTACAAACAGCCTTATTGCTAATGTATTGTATACCATGTGTGAGCTCTCGGTAATGAGTCCGGACTGCCCGTCCTCTCAATACAAAACTTCTGTGGACCGTTACTCCCTACAAAATATCTCTCATACAGTCGACTACGAACAACACCAGTCAAACGATTCGATTACCGTATAGTTCACTGAACCCATTCATCGGTACTCGAGATGTCCCTGTGACAAACTGCAGCAAACGATGTTGCAGCTCCGCGTCAAAAGAATCAACAGCCTGCCATCAATACAAAACACCGAAATCAGATTGAGACTGTTTCAAAATAACAGATGCATGACAGACGTGAGCATATCACAAGTTGTGAATATCAATTCTTTGTACATTTACAATAGGCCAGACAAACTAAATTTCTTGATGCTCGGATATTTGGACATGAAAATCAGACCGACAGACCAAAATAAAAAGTAAGTCATGTGACATTTGTGCATGTGCCGTTCTCATTGCATTGCCTATAGATACTGATACTGTAAAATGTGAGACAACAAAATAGACACTAAAACAAATGCTGATACTGAGTGTAATGTGGAGACAGTCGCTGTACCACATGCACTGTTTACACTTGCAGAGTCATTGATATTTACTTGTAACATGTAGACTCTGTTTGATTTATATGGCATAGGCAGTTTTAGTCTTTTGTAAGTTCGAGACAGACATATTGTCATAAAAATAGAGAGACAGAAAGACAGGCAGGCGGCAGGCAGGCAGACAGACAGACATACAGACAGACAAAAAATCTTGTAGGACTACAAATCTGAGAGTCAATAATTTAATTGGTTTGGCCTTACCAAGTCTTGCTAGCGAGAAGGGTGTGGGTAGCAAGACTTTTTACCAATTCAGCAGGGAAAGCTCACTATGAAACAGCAAAACTTGCAAACCATGTATGAATTGTGTGTGACTGGCAAAGTATGATAACTTGTACAAATAGCTTTCTGATATCATCCCTTTCAGTGTAATGACACTCTTTCCCATTCCTCACCAACAGCTCACGACTAGTAGCCATTACGTTGCAGCATGTCACTTGACAGTTGCCACTCAACTACAGACTACAGAGCTCTCACAAAATATGCAAGCCTTTTCTTTGCTGACACTTTGACTAGCTGTAGTAGCGCGAGCATGTGGTAACATCATCATACTTATACATACTTGATCAGAGTTTATAAACAGAGAGACACCATGTGCATGACCGTTTCTGGCCTGCAAGAAGTAAAATGTTAACACGTGTAAGTCCACCATTGATTCTGATCACACAACTGATCAAGTGTCCTCTTGATCAAGTCACCTGATTACACATTGTCCTAATCACATGTCCCCTAATCAAGTGTCTACAATTTAAGTGCTTGAGATGAAGTTAAACTCTGTGCCAGTGCTGAAATGTGGCAATTTCCTGTTTCATTGAAAAGCAGATCTAGAATTTCGTATGTCCTACATGTTAACACACACTCATGCACATGCACACACACACACACACACACAATGTCATGTGCACGCGTGCACACACGCGCACGCGCGCACACACACACACACACACACACACACACACACACAATATGTCACTAAGAAATGATTCTAGTTCAATGTGCTGTTAACTTCTGTTACTTCTGTTGCTGATTGCCTCATTAATATCAACTAACAACTGAACTAATACCAGCAAGTTTACCAATTATCCTGATAACAGAGATATTGCTGCTTACCTTCCAGTACCATACAATGATTGGGTGTTTGTCAGAATAACCATTTCGGTACACCGTATTTTTTCTCCAGTCGTCCATATCAAATTCACCCAGGCCGCACAACAAGTACTACACAACATAATGGACAGTGCCACACATCACATTTCATCACGTTTCTCGAAACTCACTTCGATTTCTCGTTCATCAAAGATTTTCAGCAGCTCAAATGATACAAGTTCATGAAATCCCTACCCAACACAAGTATTCAAATTATCTAAATATACAAAGGAAAGGAGTCCCATGGGCGCAGCCAGTTTAAACTCTTGTTTCGTAATTGCTTGTAAACTGTTGTTCTTTCCGTTCCTGCTTTAGCACATGACCTTTTCTACTTTCGTAAAGCAACCTGTGCTCTTCGCGGTGCCCTGTACTTTGCTTTGTGCTGGCGTTTTTTAAAAATCATAATGTCACAAAAAGTTTGTTCCCTGTGTGCTCACAAACCACTGCACTTCTTCACTTCTCCTTTAGCATGCAGCCTTTTCTCACTTTGGAATAGCAATTGGTGACGTTATTGGTAGTCTGTGTCCTATACTTATGCGTTGCCGGCGTTCATTTGTACTTCTTGATGTCACCCTATGGCTACTCATTGTTACGTCACCTACTGTAACGTCGCACACTTAATGTGGCATCACAAATGCTCGTGTCATTACAGCAAACCCGCCTGTACACTGTCAAACTGCCTCCCAAAAAACGCTTTCTGTCTGCTATTTTGTCAAAGGCAAAGCAATGAAAGTTATCACTGCAACAGGAAAAAGATGACGAAGCTACTCGCTCACCAATTAGAATCAAATTGACGTCAACTTGAGCCAGCTGTCACTATCCAAAGCTAACGATCAAGTCACATACAAAATCTAATTGCATGTAAATAGAATACTCGCTGCTAATTACTTACAACATCTCACTGTAACTAAAATTCTAGACAAGATACTTTCGTGGTAATTCCTCACAATGAAATGCACCCGGGCAATGTAGCTAGTAGAGTATAACTGTATACATACAGTACATGTACTATACATGTATCCTATATAGGATACGTGTGTGTGTGTGTGTGTGTGTGTGTGTGTGTGTGTGTGTGTGTGTGTGTGTGTGTGTGTGTGTGTGTGTGTGTGTGTGTGTGTGTGTGTGTACAACAAACATAATAATAACACAAATAAAATAAGAATACCAACAATGGAGAGACCAGGTTAATAAGCAAATAAAAACCAAACACGGTGATTCTCACCTCTAGAAACGCGTTCATTTGCTTTTCAACACGTTTAGAAAATCTCCATTCTATTACAAGACTACAGCAACAAAAGACGGACGTCAAAAACTGTAAACATCATCACCATCCGATGCTCCTCTTACTTCACATATTGTCTTTTGTTAGTCTCAGTTACCGGTATGAGTTGACCACGTGGTATCAGTTCCCTTTGCTTCACCTGCCAAAGTAAAATCCAAGTAAACATAAGAATGTATGTATTCAAACTTTGTATTTACATATCAGTATAAAGTTGAATTTGATATTTTAGTGACAATGAATAGAAAGTTATTGAAACCAACTGCTCAGAAGTACATTACACAGACACACAGACACAGACACAGACACACACACACACACACACACACACACACACACACACACACACACACACACACACACACACGTGCGCATAGTTTGTTGAAAGCCATTTAAATGCGAGTCATCTCATCCTCTCCCTCCCTCCCTCTCTCTCTCTCCCTCCCTCCCTTACTTCTACCCCAGCCTTCCCCCTCTGTCCCCTCCCTCTTCTCGGTTCCATCGCAAACACATACAATTACGGAACAAAGACTTTTGCTAGACTTGAAACAATCTTTATCAATAAACTTTATCAGTAAAGCCCATTCAAATTAATTACTTGTTGATCGTCAGCATCCGTTCCAATTCTTGGGCCCACCGCACAATTTTTATTACTTATTCTGGGTTTTGAACTTTTAATAGTATGTGCAATAAGTGTGTACTGCTCACCGTTTGAACACATGTGGCAGGTCCCTAATAAGTAGTGACACGTGTCTACTGTCCTACAGGTGTGTGGGACTCGTTCTTAGTGACAGGTGCCTACTGTTGTGTGTGACAAGTCACATGCGTACCATTGCACTGACAGCACACAGCTTTCCATGTACTCAAGGATTTTTCTTTCTTGAAAATATAAAAACATAATAAATATCAATAAATAAAAGTCGTCTGTCAGTTCCATTTTTTTAAAACTTCTGACAATCATCAAGTAATTAATTTTGCATGGCCAATATTGAATGATTTACACAGACAAGATCATGTGTACTAGATAAGCATGAATGACATCTTCTGTACCTCTCCAAAGAGTTCTTCTTCTACACAAAACGTAAGATCCAAACACGACGGATCATTCTCTAGAATCCATTTCAAGCTGTTGTAATACTCCGAGTCCTAAACATAATCAGATGTAACATGCACACACGCATGATCTACTGTGGACATGTTCAGCAATCAGTCTGTCCACCATCGTCCTTACAGTAAACCCTGTATGCTAACAACCACCTCTCCGCAACCACTTGCTGTAGCAAACTTCTTTGCTAAGCAAAGTTTTGCAATACATTAGCACTTTTACAAAGCAACCACTTCTATAACACAAGCAGCAATCATTGATATAGAGTCCTCACAGAAACATTCCTCCTTCACAACCGTATAGTATGTTTTCACCTCACCATAATAACATTGCAGTTTTACTTAGCAAGTGTTCCACAGGCTGTTACTTGAAACAAGTTTTACTGTACTGTAAAGTTAGAATTTCCAATCAAGTAGTAGTGATTACCAGTGAAACAATCATCAATCCGGCTACCTGTATGTGCAGCCAATGAGTCAATGTACAGATCCACAATCTGTCTGTCTGTCTGTCTGTCTGTCTATCGGCTAGCAGATTCATCTGTGCATGTTTTGCTGTCTGTCTGTTCATTGTACTGTGCATCTGTCAATCATTTTGTTTCAACTAACCACAGACTCCATGTCTGCTAGACTGATCTTCTTCTTCAACATCATCTTGTAAAATGGTCGCACAAAAAATGCTAGAAATAAAAATGAACGTCAAAAGCCTCTACTTAGCTTGCAACACAACTTCAATTGCACAAAAGTAGCAACAACACAACCATCAAACAAAATGCTTCTGACACGACTAGCTAAATGTCTCGTACTTCAATAACTCAATGATGCCTCATACAGTGACTTGTGTCGACTGATAAAGTTGCCAATACAACGGTTGTTTGGATGTCAATCTACAAGTGCTTGTGTTGGTCAGACATGCATGTGACACACCCATGCATATATAGAGCGGCTCCAAAATAGATTAGACAGTCTAGCAAGCATCTATATATAAAGAAGAGCTGTGTGTGTGTGTGTGTGTGTGTGTGTGTGTGTGTGTGTGTGTGTGTGTGTGTGTGTGTGTGGTGTTATGGCTCAATTGGTTAGAGAGTGCATCTGGAGAATGGAAACATCCGGGACCTTGCAGGGTTGCAAGTTCAAGTCACAGTGATGGCAATCTATGGCATACTTTCCTTGGGCAAGAAACTTGCACATAACTGCCTCTCTTGACTCAGGAGTATAAATGAGTACCTGGTCTTTGACTGGGGTGGCAAAGGCCTCCGACTGCGACAAAGTCCATCAGCCACTGGGGGCCGGGTGGGACTTTGCGTGCCCACACCACAGTTGGCGTTGCAGTTGGTGCTCCTGCAAGCACCTGGTCAGGCTCCAGGAGATTGCTTAGCATGGCCCATAGCTCCTACTTAGTGCACAGGAACCCAGCCATCCAACTGGAGGCATTACCATTTAACAGCAGCTCCTTATCCATTTGCCATTGTGTGTGTGTGTGTGTGTGTGTGTGTGTGTGTGTGTGTGTGTGTGTGTGTGTGTGTGTGTGTGTGTGTGCGCGTCCATGTATCTGTATGTAGAAAAGGATCTCCAAGAAATCTTTGATAAATGCGCAAATATGTTGTGAAATCCAGAAAAAGTAAACAATGTATTGTAAATGTACATCTTAGCACGGTGCTTCAATTTTCATCTTACCATCGATTAGCTTGCCATGAAACACGGCCATTCCACAAACTCTTCCTATAAACTTAAAGTATGACAAATGTTGCTCGTTGCACACACCGGAGTTGGGGTTGATCTGTAACGTGTAGTTATCACTGAAACAAATACTGACTCTGCAGACATTATCAGTCATATAAAGTACATCCATTCTAACCTCGCTGAGTATTCAAACAGACCATAATATGGGTTAAACATCTCTTTAGACAACAAGAAAAACCACTCCCTACACCCAATTTAATTAATCTATAGCTTCAGTTGATATTAACTGGTAGACCCACCTTGCTACTCCTCCATAGTCGAGTCCTTTCTCGCCAACAAATTCGACCCATAGCCGAGTCTTTAGATGATGTTTCTTTGCTGGTGGTAAAGTCATGATGCAGTTATATGAGTCCTCAAAGATAAAGTTTCTTCTCACGCGAATATCAATTTTATTAGGAGACGAAGGTTGCTAGGAAAGCATACAGAAATTTAAAGAAAAGGTCTACGTAATGGTTGTTCATAAATCTGACTGCCGACCTGCCTGTCTGTCTGCATTGCATGCATGCTTGTCTAATATTGCAACTCAATCTTCATTATACCAATGTGTGAAACACTAGGTACAATGGCCTGTGCCAGTCACGTGATGTAATACCTGCTAAGCAACCGCATAACACGTGACCAAATAAATGTCCCATATGTTTACTTTATGCAGAGGGTTTGCACTGTAGTGCTTCTTCATTACTTTAAGTATAACAATGAAGCAATGCACATAGCATACCGTTTTCTTCATTTGTGACTTCAAATAGTCGTACTTCTGCTTGTACCCTCTTGAATATTCTACGGCCTAGACAAACAATCCAGAAAATATCGAGACCAAGCATCACAAATCACCATCAGCAATGACACTACTCCAAAGACTTCCATCACAATGTTGTCCAATGTACACATGAAAACGATGTTGTTAGTGTTACACTACAAGAGAGCTATTGCGTGCGCACACACGCACACACACACACACACACACACACACACACACACAGTGACACACACACACACACACACACACACACACACACACACACACACACACACACACAGTGACACACACACACACACACACACACACAGTGACACACACACACACACACACACACACACACACACACACACACACACACACACACACACACACACACACACACTACATAATGTAAATGTCAAAGCAGGAACATCTTCACATGCATGTGTCTTATAACTAACCAAAGTACCTTTGCTTGCTTGACTTTGGTCACAAGACGAGGATCCTCCCATTGAGTTGAATGTGTGTCTTAAATATTGAACACAATTAGAATACGTATTATGGCATTGAAGAATAAACTGACTGTGGTCAATGAAGAAATAACGTCCTTTACTTTCATTTCTTCGAATCTCCCAACCAGCCTATAAACAATAGATTATTACAAAGAGCAATGAAGACACGTCAATGAAAGAAGGAAAGACATCCACAATCATGCATGTACACACACGTACACACACACACGCACGCGTGCGCGCACACACACACACACACACACTCACACACACATGCACACACACATAGACATACAAACACACATGCACGCACACATAGACATACAAACACACAGACACAGACACAGACACACAGACACAGACACAGACACACACACACACACACACACACACACACACACAAACACACAGACAGACAGACAGACAAGCACACACACACACACACACACACACACACACACACACACACACACAGCAAAACAGTCAAACAATAAAAAAATTCGTACAAACAGCATACCGGCAATGGTCCTAAAGATGAATCAAACGGGTCCTTTCCTACTGCTTCATGCATCTGCTCGTCTTTAGAAGACTGCCGTTTCTCAGTGCTTGCGTTAGGCCTAACAAGCATCTTCCTTTTCCTTGGATCATCCTAACAAACAACACAAATTCCAAACTGGAAGTCAAAAGACACAAAAGGAAATCTAATACCCAAGTTGTTGTTCTAGTGTTGTGATTAATAAAAAAGGCTCTCCCATGAGCTGAGGTTTTCATCTCCCAACCTTCTGGTAACGGCTGGTCTTCAACATTCTACAAAACAAAAAAGTGTCAACACAAACAATGACACACAAACATACAACAATCTTTCAACTCTATTCAATCAATAAGCATTATATGAAATTTCTAGAATATTTCAGAAAAGAAGTAGCACAAATTGCTATTGTAACACCAATTAATCCAAATTTAAAGCTATGAGTATTTGAAAAACAAAAGTTTAGTGTTTTGTGTTCATTTTTACTATGTTCTAAAATGAAAATTGAAAATAGTAGGCTTCCCATTGGGTAATGTATAGGCACCTTGTCGGTTTTTTCTTGGCACCTCTGTACCATATTTGCACACATTTGGTGCACTCTAGGTGACATATTGACATACAAACCGCTCAAATAACAGTAACAAAGGGGTGAAGATCTACAGAATTTTCTAGGGAAGTACGCCTAACACAGCCTACCTGCACTTGCTCTAAGCACTACCTCGATCAGCTTTTTGTAGCACAAATTCCTCAACACAATGCCTACACAAAAGTGATAATTGAACTGTATAGCAGACCATTCAGATAAACGTTAAACTGATGTAGCTAATTAGTATATCTGCCGCACAAAACAGCATGGAAAGAGTTCTTGTTCAATTGATCCATGGTCTTGTCTTCCTCGGTCGTGTAGACATGCATGTACATCTACTGTATACTGAGTGCAAATTCCAGCCAACACTTCTCTAGACACCTAACTTTGGAGATTTAACATAATTACAAGACTCTAGGTGTTACTGGCAACACTGCAGCACCGCCCTAATGAAGTAAACTAAATTAGCAATTACCGCAAGACGCCATTCACGTGGTCCCAGATGTGAATCAATTTTTCATTTTCAATTGCAAACAAAAATGGTTCCTGACAACGTGAATTCAATATTTAATTCTTGCTTTTTCATTTAATTTAAGAAATTGATTTAGCAGTTACTGCAAACCATTTTATTAAAAAATCCAATTTTCCAAACCAAAATTGAAAATTGAATGGACGTTTCATACACTGAATTAACTTTGTAACGGTCTACATTGCATGTTCATGCTATTTCAGTACAAGCTGTAATGTCATGGTTATGATAAGTCTAAGCACAAATTTTACAAACTCCATTGCTAACGTGTATCAAAAAGGATAACTGACAAACAGCTGATAATCAGTGCAGCAGAAGTCTAATGCAAACATTTAAAAATGAATGACGTGTCTGTCTGTCTGTCTGTCTGTCTGTCTAGCTGTCTGTCTGTCTGTCTGTCTGTCCACCCATCCGTCTGTCTGTCTATCCGTCTAGCTGTTTGTCTGTCCCTCTGTCTGTCTGTCTATCTGTCTGTCGATCTGTCCATCTGTCTGTTTGTTGTTTTGATCTACAAGCTCATTTATCTAGCCATCCATTCATCCACAAGTCATTCATTTGCGACACATTAATTAATCTTACTTCAATGGTATGAGAAGGCATTTCTATATTTGTATTCGAAGTGCTGTCTTCATGGGTCTCACTAGATTCTTCAAGATCACTGACAACAACATGACTAGACTCAGTGTCTTCACTGATATGCCTTCGTAGCACACGCAAGAAATCTTCACGTTGTCTTCTCTGAAATTCGCCAATGGAATGACGTTGAGACCTGCATACAATTAAAAAATGTAAAAATGCTTTCATTTGAAGATGTGCAGCAAGCATACAAACAGACTAAAACTGACAGACAGACAGGAAGGCAGACTCACACACAAACAGACAGACAGACAGACAGTACAACTTCAGCGTTGCAATGCCTCGGTGTTAGCTAGAAGGATGATCAGAGTAACATATGGACAGAAAGCTGGCCAGAGTCTAGATGTTGTTCAACTTTCAATTCAGTAAACTAAATTTTGGTTTGTAGGCTCCGTAGGGGAGCTTTCTAATGCTACTTGTTATTTGTGTAATTGTAATTGTAGTTGTGACACTTGTTGTTCATTAGCTGTTGCTTTAGTTTCACCTGTTTTAATACATAAAAATATATGAAAATTTGACAGACAGACATACAGACAAACAGACAGACAGACAGACAAACAGACAGACAGACAACAGACAGACAGACAGAGAGGCAAACAGACAAACATTTGTGTTAGTGTTAGGTTGCTCATGATGTAAACATTTGATTTAAATGGAAAATATATGTATTGACAAACAGACAGACAGACAGACAGACAGACAGACACATTTTGGGAGATGGGGGCAAGAAGCAGAAAGATATTTGAATACTCTTGCGCCCACAGCAAGGGGCTGTGAAGGGAAGAAAAAACCATTCTGAGTGTGTCTGCTACTGGAGGAAACACATAGCTGTAATCGTGCAGAAAGCTAATGCTGGAGTGATAATAGGAAAATTAAAGAGAATAACAGGAGGTCGGGGAGATGGGGTCATGGGTGAAGAGTTGAATGTACAATGTAGTGTGCACTAGCTAGTTACTTACATACAATTTAGATGCAGTTTATGGTACTTAATTAAGACTCTTTGCGTTTGATGTAAATGCATAGGTGGTTTTAGTCTTTTTAAGTTTGAGGCAGAGACAAGGATTAGTGAATATTTAGTGTTGTAATTGTGCTTAGAATGTATTGAAATACATGAAGACAGACAGACAGACAGGCTAGCCAAGAAGTCACATGATGAACTTGGTTGACCTATTGCTGCTGAGTTTCTGGACATCTGGAGAAAGAGACTCTCAACTCAACTTCAGAAGTGCAACGCAAAGGTCATCATGAGAAAAATCTCAGCTCTGACAAATGACATTGACTGTATGGTAGATTGCTCTACCCAGTTTTTCAGCCACTAAGTTGGCTCCGGGTAGTCTGCATTGTTCTCTTTTAAGTGTTACATGTTTGCTTGTTTTTTAAATCTAGTCCTAGTAAACTCTCGTAGTTACAGAACTTTATATAGTTACCTTGCTAGCTTGAATTATAGATGTATGTTTGAAATAAATGTTATTTGACAAACAGACAGACACAGACAGACAGACAGACAGACAAACAGACAGACAGACATACCAATGAACCAAAGGCACAAGACAACAAAGCAAACCGATAAAACACAGATGAACGACAAACCGACAAGCAGATAAAACAGTCAGATAGCTAAAAAGGCAAACAAAGTGAGAGACAAACAAAGAAACAACAAAGAGACAAACAGAGAAACAAACAGATAGACAAACAAACAATCAAACAATCTACCAAGAAAACAATTCGATCAACACCCAATCAACAGACCAACCAAAACCGAACATCACACAACAGCAACAAAACAAATCTCACGGCAACGGCCTTTGCCATTGCGTTGTCCGAGTACTATGATCAATATAAAACCTTCGCCCATTAGCATCCTACACAACAATGCCACTCAACTCTTCATAAGTCCTGAACAAGACAACAAAGCCCACTTACTACTCTCTCTTCCCAACCTTGCGGTAAAGGCTGCTCATCTGCACTCGTCAGAGACACCGTATCTAAGTCTATAACTTCCCAGTTAGCCTACAACATAGTATACCATTCATTCGCAATGCAATTGTATCACGCATCTGCATGAAACGTACACGCCTCAGGTTGTCTAAATCTGCAGTCAAGTTTTCAACAGCTGCAATACAAACATCACAATCGTTGCATTTACCTGACATACTAACACACAAACAGCACAAAGAGTTGTCATCGCACATTAAACAGGGGACAGTCACTGGTTGTCCACAATTTCAATTTCAAAACAGAGCACTCGAGGAATGCATACCTCTGTCACAGTTTTAATTAAATAATTTATTCCTGTCTTTGGTTTCTTTTTTGGATGTCCCAAATGGGGATTAGATCTCCCCAATATCTCAATTCGTCTGGTGGAAATGACAGATGACAAATTTCTCTGCATCTACCGTGCAGAAACATGCATGCCACATTCTGCAATAACCACCATGAAAACATGAAAAACAGGCGCGAGAGAGGTAGAGTTAATCGACAAAATCTATGAGCTCTCAAAATGCTCTGAGACACAACATTTTCACTTTTATATGGACGTTATTGGCATTGTCAAGTAAAATCTAGAGTGACTCTGATCGCTCCATCAAGAAAGAAATATTATAAACACAAGTACACCCTTCAAGAGAAACTGGCACCTAATGTCACCATCTAGGACGGGGCAACAGTCACTTCCGGTTAAACTTCCATAAACATCCGTCCATATCGTTTGGAGTTTTGTTGTCAACAAAACATACATACAAAGAAACAAACCAAAGTACAACATATCCTCCATGGCAGAAATAGACATAAACTAATTACAATAATATCAAGTACACTCAAACCACCCTAATCTGGACCTCTGAGATCCGGCCACCTCTGTAGACTGGACACCTTTACCAGCACTTTGTAGGTAATTGCAATCGTAGGGTAAGCAATTGGGAGTAGAAACTCCCTGCCTAAACACCTACATTCCGTAGCTGTCTTCACATGCCAGTACGTAGAAGTTACTGCTACGTATGACTTCAAAGAAAAGAAAGTGCACCTGAGTCAGACTCTAAACAAAGCTCATAATCATAGGTGTGTGTGTGTGTGTGTGTGTGTGTGTGTGTGTGTGTGTGTGTGTGTGTGTGTGTGTGTGTGTGTGTGAAAGAGAGTCTACAGTAGCAGTTTAAAGTAAACTACGCCTACTGCACGTAAAACTGGAATACCAGACCTTTACATTAAAACGGTCTGGGATTCCAAGGCTAACTCACTTTACCTTTTCTATCTCCGTACATTTCTGGTATCTGGACAGCAACTGGTCCCAGGAGTTAGTGTACCCACATGATCTTAGTAATACCTTACGGTATAACATTTGCCTCAACACAAATACTCACAAAATGTAAACCTCCAATACACCTCAACGTTGAAATAAACACCAACAGTACACACCACATAGAAGAATTTACTAAACCAGCAATATATTGAGGCTCCTCTTATGCCAAGAAATGTTAATGTCACAACTTCCTTAACTCATAGCTTAAACTCATAATGCTTTTTTGTTATTGAAAGCTAAGTGACCTGCAAGGAGTGGTATACTAACGGGGTTCTATTTGCCCCAAATCTCTGTGGCTGGCTGACTATCTATGTGTACGCCAAAAAATGACAATATATGGGTTTCACACTTCAGGAGTGTATGGTATGCAAGCGAGCAATCAATCACAATGCATTCTTCTCTTTGTGGTAACGAGGGACAATGGCTGAGCCTCAGCCCATCACTACGCGCTGTTCGACATGAAAGAAAATCTAGCCAGAAAGACGTCAATTTTTGATCAGAAACAACAGAAACGTTGCATTTCAAGAAAAAATCTACGAGCATCCAATCTTACTGCCATAACATGCATAAACGTGAAGAGTAGCAGGGTTCTAGCCAAGACCGTCTTTACCATCATTTTGACGGTTAGGAGCGTTCCTAGACGGATCAGGAGGTTCCAACGGTCATTGCATGTTCTAATGAGGAGAAGTGAGGTGGAGTGTTGTTTGCTGCTTACAACAGGTTTACATAGGAATGCGACAGATGTCACTATAGAAACAGTGTAACAGTTGGAGTATGGGTTAGGTTGCATGTATAAATACATTGCACTTAGTCTACATTCTATGTGAAAAGCACTTGAGGGCGAGTGTTGGTATGTAATCTTATCTACACTAAATGGGTGAGCCTTCCCATCAGTCACCACTAAATATCCAATTAATTCTAAGTTTGTTTACTTAATTAATCCTCCATCATGAATTTTTAGCAAATTATCTCTCTACTAGAGAGACTACAGCGAGGTGATTTAAGTAAAGACGTATACAGAAATCTCCCTGACAAGAAGTTCCATCCTACAAAGCAGGAAATTGACCAGGAAGTGAGGAGCATCACCTAGAGTTGCGTATTTGTACAGAGTACTTATGGGCGTGGCCACTAAAGTATTTGTGGCCTTGGTTTTTATTATTATACTAAAACTGGTAACGATTGGTGCAAAGTCCTGGCTACTGTAGAACCCTGAAGTAGTGTGCGCGCATCGCCAACTAAACGAATCGACTGGTGGGGTGGGAGCACCCAGCCGGCGGCATGCTGGAACCACCCTTGCTGGCGTTGCCAACAGGAGTTGAGACAAATTCATAGGGACGGTAGCATTCTCTTCTATCCTGTCTAGGATCGGTGGAAGGAGCATGCAGTCGGCAGCTGGTGTTCAGGTACAAGCTGGTTGGGGGAAAGGTAAATTTGGTCCACCTAGAAGCTACTCCCAATGAGTATACGCTTCTACTGCCGTAGGTTTCATTTGAAGCGACGCTTGATGGAAGTTCACGTATTAGTAGCTAATTAACTAATCAGTTGTCTAGCAAAAAATAACCAAAAATAGACATTCAATCACGATTGCCAACTAATTGATATTCCAAAATCATTTGCAGTATACTAACACTACACAGTTGCATAAGCATGACACTATTAGCTACACATGATGTAGAATAGCTACAGTTGAATGTCAGTTAATGTGTCAGTTAATTAACCAAACGCAGAGTGCCTCAGACGCCCTCTAAAGCACACACTGTAAATCGTTATGTGTATGTGCAACAAGGTGTAATGTGTATGGGGGGTAAGAGGCTAACGCATGCGCAGTCCAGGGACACCTGTTATGTGCCAGATAGTTACTGCCAGTTATCCAAAATATTGAGTTATAAACAGGGTCGGCTCCCAAAGTGTTCGGATGACTGACATCTGACTGTACTTTGTAGGGTATATGCATTTGGTGTATTTATGAGAATACCTTGCTGAGCTGGTTGTCCGTTGGCTCTAGTTTCTGTATTTCCTGGAAATGACAGCTTGACAACAAGTTGTCCTTTAACACGTGAACGAGCACTACAAATGACATATCACACTCATTGATTATTAAAGTAGAATGTAACTGATTTAGTAGGTAAACACGGTGTGTGTGTGTGTGTGTGTGTGTGTGTGTGTGTGTGTGTGTGTGTGTGTGTGTGTGTGTGTGTGTGTGTGTGTGTGTGTGTGTGTGTGTGTGTGTGTGTGTTGCTACAAAGTCGCAATTCAGCACAGTATCTGTAAGCAACTGTGGTCACTTTGGCTCTAAAGAGCAGTTTACTAAATTGTGGTTTTAGTTTTCTGGTCAGCTTACTGCATCCATACATGTTGTTTGGCATGTTGTAGTCTTACACCTGTCAACATATAACACGTACTAGAGGAGAGAGTGGAATCAGTTCTGCACACGCTCATTTCACTATAATCCATTCTATTGTGCAGGTCTCTTTATGGCATTGTGTTTTGTCTTTGTCTATTCTTTTCTTCAAGTCCAACGGCGATGGGCAAGTGGTGACGGGGGCAGTTGTAGAATGACAATGGAAGCTTCTAGCTACAATCCTGCACATTAGCAGCTTAGGTGCGATGGCCGTTCTGTTGCTGAAATAGAGTAACAGCACAGTTCGTGTCCTACCTGAGCATCAGAGTAGCCTTATTCAGGGATAGCACTGCTCTCTCCTATAGGAGAAGGGGAGAGTAACGGATCCCTAAAGAAAGCTTACTCTGTTTAAACCTTGCTGGCTTACCGCGGTCAACGGGCATTCAATTTTGCGGTCAAAAGAAAGAGAAACTGAAAGACTAAAGTTGACGTTTGCAATGTTTTGAAGAAACGCAACATGCCTGAAATTGAGGATTTGCTACTTCAAGCTCAACTTCTATGGTGCGGCCATCTTGTTTGAATGAAGGATGATAGAATCTCAAAGGCAGTGATTTATGGTCAGCCAAAGGAAGGTTCTAGAACAGCAGGAGGTCAAAATTGCACTCAAAAGACACACTAAAATCCAATTTGAAATCTTGCAGTATTGATGTATCCAACTGGGAATGCTATACGTCAGACAGATCTCTGTGGACATCTTATTGCAAAAAGTCCTTAGAACATTTTGAAGACCAACGTTTGAAAGTACTCCAACAAAAAAGGCAGGAACGGAAGACTGCAGTATTCTCTAAGAGTGGCAACTTCATTTGCGATGTTCGTAGCCGCTCCTGCACAGCATGCATTGGTCTTTGGAAACACAGACAGAGTCATAAATGAGCTTTGTCGTGTCGAACACTCACTCACTCCACTTGTGTGTGTGTGTGTGTGTGTGTGTGTGTGTGTGTGTGTGTGTGTGTGTGTGTGTGTGTGTGTGCGTGCGTGTTTGTGTGTGTGTGTGTGTGTGTGTGTGTGTGTGTGTGTGTGTGTGTGTGTGTGTGTGTGTGTGTGTGTGTGTAATTCAGACCTTCTTTGCAGAAGTTTCAACGACTGCTCCGGAACATTCGCTCCACCGCCATCCAACTCATTCTGTTCATATTCCATCATCATCAAAAAACCTCTACCTCGCTGTCTAAAACCAATATCTACCTGGATACCAGCACCACTCAAAGGAATCTCAACTTTACCAAGAAAATCATCGCGAGTCTAAACAGAAAGACACAAGACAAAAACTTTGAATATCCACAGAACATGACAACTGCATGTGAAAGCACACTAAGACTCCTACCAGTCTGTTCTCATCAAATACTTCAAACAGAAGAGAATTCTTCGACTCATCAACCTACAACCAGAGGTCATACACACCATGTCAACCAATCTCCAACCTCAACTGCAGACCCTCAACATAAATTCCTGGTTCCACATTGGGTTGAGCGTCTGTCGACACAGTAACGTAAATAAAACGAATATACAGAACAGTGTACGCCGCTCGGTGGCAGCTACGCCTCGCCTTCTTTCTTGTTTCCGTTTTAAATGTACAGATTTGTCCCATGTGTCTGGACGAAGTGCGCATTAGGCGCACTGAAACGTACGGGTCACTACAGGCACAATGAGTTGTCATTGAACGAGAAGTCATACGAAAATCAACAGGGCTAACCAGTAATTCACTTTTTGGGATATAAGAAGCGACTTACCTTGCTCCAAAGATGTCTTTCTTTGCCAGTCCAACGCCTTGCAAAATCTGCAGTCGGAGAAGCCGCGAATTAGGCTCGCTCGCCTGTAAGTAAATACGTCGTCGTCTCGTGTGCAACAGACAACAATACGACTTTGTAGTTCTTACTGGGAGACCTAAAACTTGCGATGTCATTTTCCCGAGATGTCAATATCAATGTCTGTCACATGACCTGTTTGATGACGTCACATATTATGAATAACAAAGTTCACCATAAAGTTGGAAATTGTAAAGTCTACTGTACTGTAGACTGTATCTTCGCAATTTTTTTTCTCGCGCATCAGCAGTGTGAAAATCCGAGGCTACACTTTAATATATTAGCAAATTAATTAGTTTATGTATTATGATGCCGGTGGGAACTAGGAGCGAGCCACTCGATCTAAAAGACATACGGAAAGAGCAGAGACGATGTGCGGCATTGCTAGGGTACAACAAAACGTGGAGATTAACATCAACCTCAAGAGTGTCAAACAAGGCGTGTAAGCAAGCACGCTACTACGACACGAAACGAACAGTCGTCCCGTTAAACAGCCCCACGACACCTTACCTAAGAGAACAATCGTCGGGGCGACTTCAACACTTCACGTTTGCTCGCGATTCCGACATATTCGGAATAGGCGACGCATGCAGACAAGAAAGTGTGAATTCCAAACAACGCGTGAAATGCACGTTCTACGACACTTCCAGGAAGGTGTTAGAGAAAGTGCGACTAGAGAAAAGAAAAGCGCGTACGGATGTCAATAGCAACGGACAAGCCAATGATGAGACATTGAATGGTAAAGAGAAGAAGTTGCGGAGACATGTGTCCATTGTCTCTATTGCTGATGTACAGACGTTGGGTGGTGGACCAGGAGAGAGCAGAAGGGAGTTGAGAAGTATGAGTAGACGGGATACTGTTCCTGGCATTCGTGACTTGGCTCTTCGACTTGAGCCTGTGTCACGTTCAGGAGGAAACTGTGATGATGGAGACGTCGAGTTGCATGATTCTGGGTTTTATGAACAGCGGTATGTTTCACTGAAAGAAGAATGTGAAATGACTGATGTGGTCGGTGTGCTTAGTGAGTCCAGCAGAAGGATGGCTCGTTCACCGTTCAACTTATCACCAACTTCCAAGGACGCCACACCAGAGAACTACTTAGAACAACATATCTTGCCCAAACTAGATAGTTTACCAAAAATAGGTGGCGTGTCGTCTCTGATTAGAAAGAGAAGTCAATCTACCTTACAAAGAGAGTCGTTCGACAAAGCCCTAGTGCAAGCCAGACGAAGACTGATAAAGAATGGCTACTTCCCTGGAGTCTACACGACATGTGAGTTCACATTCTCTTACTACAACAAGCTCACCAACTGACACCCTTTGACAACTAATCCAAGAAGGCAAAGACAAAGGTAACTAATAAATTATCAATTAAACAATTGATATTGTAATAAACTTTACAAACATAAAATATTTGTTTAGTATAGATAAATTTGTACTACACTAGTACTTACTGTGTCTTTACTATAGTGTCTAAAGGGCGTTGGAAGCAAATGTAAAGTGTATGGCTAGCATAGTGCTAAGTAGGCATGTTTATAGATTAGCGCAGTACCCCCTTCTTCATGACAAGGTAAAGTGGTATGGCCTAGCGTGTGCTAGGTAGGCGTGTTTATAGATTAGCGCACACTCTCTCTACCGCTGCCATATTCTCGCATGGCTAGTCTTCTTGTGCGTGGACTGCACGATGCTGAGCGTATGTACACACAGCAATTACTACATTTCTAGTAACCCCTAAAAATTTATCTGTACAGACTGCCAACGTAACTAAAATATATTAGTTATTTAATCAGTTAGCCCTAAACCGGAAGTACTCGGTAATGGGCAAATGACAAAAGTCTATTTTCCCAACACCTCTGCTATCAATGACTTTCCAGTGGTGGATCCAGATGGCGACAAGGGGCACTAGGGGGCACTGGGGGCATGGGATGACCGGAAATGTCACATGTCGTAGGAAGCACCATGTGTGAGGGTCACCTCAATGACTTCAATGGACTTGATCATGCTGTATATCAATAAGGCTACTCCACTGGACTTTGGCTATATAGTTTACCGTTATGCTGCAAAACAGCCGAAAAGAATTCTACTAGCAAATCCGCTTGAAGACTCAGAAACTACAGATAGTTATAAGTTGCCCACTTTCAGTTTCTATTTATCATGTCAGACTTGGTATACATCTAGTAAGCATCCAAAACATCTATACATGTCGACGGAGAACTCTGGCTCCGTTTGTGTGTCCAGCAGGTTGTGCCCCCTTCAGTCAGGTTGTGCCCTCTTTAGCCAGGTTGTGCCCCCTTCAGTCTTGTTGTGCCCCCTTCAGTCAGGTTGTGCCCCCTTCAGTCAGGTTGTGCCCCCTTCAGTCAGGTTGTGCCCCCTTCAGTCAGGTTGTGCCCCCTTCAGTCAGGTTGTGCCCCCTTCAGTCAGGTTGTGCCCCTGTAGTCAGGTTGTACCCCTGTGGTCAGGTTGTGCCCCTGTAGTCAGGTTGTGCCCCCTTCAGTCAGATCGTTGCCCCTTCAGTGAGGTTGTGCCCCACTTCAGTCAAGTTCTTCAAACCGTGCCTGCTTTCAGTGATTAAGTAGAAATCATATCTACTCGGCTCTCTTCCTTTCACGTGTGCTTCGTGTATGTGTGTGATTCTTGATCGCAGTGTCACCGATTTTGTCTGCCCAAGGGCATCACGTGAGTCTCAAAGTGAGGGAGGGGTTCATAAATACAGCTGAACATGTTACGTCATAGAGAACATTATATATTAATTAATTAAAAATTAATTCAACAAAAATATGGGTCTAATATAGATTTTCAGTAATTACATGGTCAGCGACAGCTAATTGTAAGAAATTGTGTTACGCGAGCTGTCTTTCACAGAGAGCAGCAAATTGTAATACAAGATCATTCACACTACTTTTGGTATTTAGTTGTCAATAGGATGAGAAATCTGGTTTGCTACCTCGAGGAACCGCTGGCAGTGCCAGGTGTATGTCTTTACTCTCATAGCTTAGGCATAACATGTCAAAACTAAGATGTTTTAGACTGCTTGATTCTCAGACAACCCGAGATTAAATAGAATAATAATTTTAATGAACTATGGACTCGAAAATTGGTGAGCCTACCCTAGCCCTTAGTATGTGACTCCACCCAATTTGTGTTGGACCCACAGACACAACAAAGCCCACAAAATAAATAAATAATAAGTAAATATATAAATAAATAAATAAATTTAATAATTTTATTTATTTATTTATTATTATTTATTTATTATTATTTATTTATTATTATTTATTTTTTATTATTTATTTATTATTTATTTATTTACTTATTTCTTTCTATTTATTTATTTAAATATTAACTAAATAAAGGAATAAATTTAATAATTAAAAATAAATAAATATTTAATAATTAAAAAATAATTAACTTCCTAGATCGACCATTCATATGCCCAAGCCATCAGACATTCCTTGCCTAAGGCATTCCAATGCACCCGAAATGAAAGCACTAAAAGATTGACTTTCAACAGTCTTGTATAATCTGCACACGAACCACGCGGGGACACACACACACACACACACACACACACACACACACACACACACACACCTGGACTACACGAAATCAACCTACAAACCTACCCTCCACATTTCCCCGCAACAATCATTGGCAACGACAACACGAAATCAATTTACCTTTTTTATTTCTACCCAATCTAAACCATAGAGAGTAGCACGTTACGCTTACAAAAAAGCAATGACCGTCCGGCAAATAGCTATTACAAAGTGCTTTCAAATAGAACTATTCAATGCAGTCAAGACAACTATACACATGTTAACACTGAGTCTCCTCTCCTAGCTAGGTGTTCCAATTCATATATACATGTGCACACCACCGAGCTCTGAACGGCCGTAGCAGCTCGAGAAAACACACGAAAATGTGACAAGGCGGATCTCCAGTCTCTCTCTCTCTCTGTTTCTCTAATTATTTCACAAACGCTTAGATAGTACACTAAATCGAGCATCAAGGCTGTCGCTTCAATGCCTCCTCAGTTTCGGGATCGGGTAACAGTCCACTGTCTCCATAGTTCAAAAGGGTCTTGAGCTCGCCGGCGTCTAACGGTTCGGCAAAGAGAGCGTCGACGAGCCCCTCGGACGTCGTCATTGGTAGTTGAGTGTACTGAGTGTTGACCTGTACCGAACCGATATCCTGTCCCATGGTTGGAATCGAGTCCTGCCGCATGTCACAAGAAACATCACCAACTGGAAGTGTGGGCATAATGCCTCCACTATATACCTGACTGTATTGCGTGTTGTAGCCCAGGCCGTATGACGGACTGTTGTACCCGGATGATAATACGTTGCTGCCTGACGGACTCTGCATCTGTTGTAGTTGATCCGAATTGTTACTGCTTCGTCCGCCATGATGCGTGTGAGCGTTGACAATGACTTGATTGCCAGGAAATCCACCCGGGACTTGATGATTTTGCGCGTCGGCGATGACCTGTTGATGATACGAGTCGGCCGACGTTGCGACATTCATCGCATTGAACTTCTGCTGCAAAACGGCAGTTTGCTGAAAACAAATGCAACCCATGTACAAGCCGATCTCTACACTGTATCGTGTTCTCTACCATCCCCACTCAAGCCACACGTATATTACGCGTGCGGTGCGGTGTGGTGCGGTGCGGTGCGGTGCGGTGTGTGTGTGTGTGTGTGTGTGTGTGTGTGTGTGTGTGTGTGTGTGTCACATAATCCCACCAACACAGATTTCAAGTGTACGTACAGCAATACCTGACAGTAACATTTATACGTAACGTTCACAACCGGCTTACATAAAATGCATACACACGTGCCAACATCACAACACCAGTGTTGAGCAATACCACAATATATCAGATTTTGATGATATTTCAAGGGCTCAGTCGGTTTCACGAGTGCAACATGATATATCGCGTCAAGTTTGTATGGGTATCCGAGGTCCTCTCACATGTTTCACACATACACGTCGTGAAGCACGCACAAACAGCCCTGTCCACAATACGTTCACTAGACAACTGCCCAGAATCAACGCCAGCGTCATGTCCTCAGATTTTGTTACAAAAGCAAAAGTGACATCACCAGTCTGGCAGTACTTTCAAGTTTGGGTTGGAGAGCAAAGACACGGCAAGCCCAGGTCAACAGACACAGTGAGCAATATCTCGAGCTTGCCATAGGAAAGTGTCTTGCAAACTGGTGGAGTTTGCCGCAGCTGTCAATGCTAGCTACAAATACCTAGCCATTTGTGCCAGCAGTGCAGGTTCAGAGCGGCTGTTCAGCACATTAGGGAACGTTGTCACTCGTAGACATAACCGACTGAAACCAGATCTGTACATGTTAGTGTTTTTGTCCAGAAAGCTCCACCCCAACTGTAGGTAAGAGTCCCGTATGTGAGATGACGCACATCTTTGCAGGATCAATGGAGTTATTGTGAGGATACCAAGATGCAAATTTGGTGTTGCAATAGTCAATATATCGTGATATTGTTGATGGGCTGACAAAACTATCGTGGGTGAATTTTTCTGATATTGCCCAACACTGAACAACATACTGTAGAGCACGTACATAAACCCACCTTGTGCAGTGTATGACAAATCGTCCCATCTCTAAGTAGTCTCTGGGCAACCATACATCAAAGTCTTATACCGCCTCTACACTAGACGATTTGACTCAAGTCAAATTGGCTCAAGCCTGGCCCGTGCTAATTTAGCATGATTGGTGGCGTGTTTAGACTATCCGGGCTAACTGGAAGTTGTGGTGCGTTTGGCATGCTTGCACAAGCGCATGAAGATGTTACTGTTTTGTTTCTAATCCTATTTTGTTGATTCCGACGCAAAACCTTTCTAAAAGATTCTTTGACATGTTCATCAGAGTCTTCAAGGTTGTGACAAGAAATATGGGAATACGCAGAGGGAAATGTATACTACTCTATATGTATTGTTGCCCAGTAACACAAAAATATGTAACACTGGTTAGGTTTAGCTCGAGCCTGGCCCTATGGTTTAGCTCGAGCCAACATTGTTTACACGGGGCCAAATTAGCACGGGCCAGTTTGGCTCGAGTCAAATCGTCTAGTGTAAGCCGGTATTAGTTTCCTGGTCTAATGTTACTCTGGTTGCCCATAAACTAAATCCATGACCTTATAGAATGTATTGTACAATCATGTCATGACGACTTTGACTGTCAGTCTATTTAGAATTGTGCTATATCCGTCGGTCGACGTTCATCCATCATGTTAACAGATGCCTGCACTGGGTGAATATTGTAGTGTGGACTAACTACAGCACCACAACATGGCTGTAAGTGTGTACTGCTTGAACAACCACAAACTGGTCAACTTGGCGGTGGCACTTGAAGTTGTCTCTTTGACACTCCTGTAGATCTCAAAAGATGATATGTCAACCACAGTTGTCATCTTGCTCAGAAAAGAAATGTCATGCTGGAAGGTAGGGTAGCTGTCAGTTGGTTGTTCCTGGGCAACCCTAGTCTGCCATTTCAGTTGTCCGGTTATTTTTATATTTCTGGTTGTCCCGGGTGCCCGGCCAACCAATTTGTCGTACACTGTTATGTATATGACAGCTACACTACAAAGCTGTCTACTTATAATACGTACCACTACCGTACCCGGGCACGTAGTACAGATACAGCATCACAAACACGCAACATCGTGTTCATACCTGCATTTCCGATGCGTCGCAATAATAAACCTGCGCCGGATTCAAGTGATCTAGACTGCTACGCTGCTGAAACACAATCTCCTGCGGCTGCTGCTGCTGCTGCTGCGACTGCATCAAAGACACAGGTGGAGACATTGTACGTGCATTACCTGCTACTGAAGTAATCACCATATACTCAGACGAGAAGTTGTTCTGATGCTGTTGATCGGGTCCGTAAAGCGGCGGCGGTGGCATCGACGCCACGATGTGGTTTTCAATTTCGCCCAAGTTTCCATAGTATGGATGAGATCGATGAGACGGCACGGCCGGAGACTTTTTTCTAAGTGCCAACCCGGGGCTCGTTATTACGCCTTGTCTCCGTCTCGGTATGTGACCGAGGTGTGCTTGATGGTGGGACAGATTTCCGTAGCCTTGGTCTGCGTCTTGGTCTAGGGGATTCGGCTGAACCGGAACATCGGACAAGTCTGGGACCGAGCTGGCTCGAACGCCAGCATTCAGTGTGTATCCATTCCTAATACATACACAATATAAAACACTTGTAGTTTCGTTATGTAATATGTCTGTTTTGTTTGCCAGTTCATTAATTATTTAATTAATTAATCAGCCGGTGGATTTTACTCATCTAGTTCCTTAGTACCATCAATTGTTAACGTTTACTGATTGCTCATGTCAAGAGAAAATGTTAGGTAGGCTCGGGGGTTCAGGAGGGGAGTTCGGATGAACCGCCTGCTTGGCTGTGTAGGTCCGGTTTTGATCCAAAGTGTACTGGCATGTTGTCATAGTATGTGATGTCCCTACGTAGTACTACTAAGTCAAACTCGTTTCGATTGTATTTATGCAATCTCTACATTTCTCGTTGTGTGTGTGTGTGTGTGTGTGTGTGTGTGTGTGTGTGTGTGTGTGTGTGTGTGTGTGTGTGTGTCGAGTGTGTGTGTGTGTGTGTGTGTGTGTGTGTGTGTGTGATCCTAAAGACCACGTGATGTGATTATGATGTCATTGGTCCATTTTGGTGTCTTATGCACCTCCCACTTCCGAAGCCAGACTACGACCATCAACATCTGCTAGTACTACTGCACACTTTACTAGCAGACACCAAGTGTCGCTGGCAAATTAGCTGATTTGGGGCATCTCAACTGACGAATGATAGCTAATACAAAATACCAGCATCTCCACCAACATAGCCAACACACAACTACATGGACACACACAACACCACAGATGCAGGTTACCAACCGGTCTACACTGCAATATGCTAAGCAGCTCACACGTCGCAGAAGACTCACTGCTTAGTCAATAATTACTCAATTAACAAAAGCCAATGAACAACTATCGTGACATTATGCCAGCATATGCAGCAACTTATGCACTTGACATTATGCCAGCATATGCAGCAACTTATGCACATGCTGCTCTACGAGAAAGAGCAGACAAAACGATAAGATATCTTATCCACTTGCACACAAAGTGACATCACAACGCACACAGTCGCTAGATGTCAGTGCTACATCGATCCATATAATAATAAAAATACCCACACACTTGCAACTTGTTCATTACCAAATGCAGCTATCTAGGGTATCCACCCATCCACACGTGACAATCCACATGCAATGATGACGCAACCGAGGATACCACGTGGATCAAGACACAACCACATGCTACCATGTGCATGCATCCATCCATCCACGTACACCACCAGCTGAATACACCGCCAGCTGAATACACTGCCAGCTGACTGTACACCAACAGCTGAATGTACGTGGAAATAAACAAGTCCAGTGGTCTCCACCATGCAAGCCGTGGCTTAAAAAAATTAAAAAATGTACAGAAAAATGGCGTATATATCCATCTGGTTGATGAGATTTCAATGTCAGTGCAGACTCTTTCTTGCGTTTTGACTATACTGTACACATGAAATCGGTTATAAATTCTAAATCACGTTGGCTTGAAACTTTCACTTTGAATTGTTTGTTGATCTATTGAGTCGATGCTGAACGTCCAACGTATTGCAGACAAGATCACATCTATACCTTCCAACTGCTCAATCTGTGTAGAGTTGAACACAACAGATAGACCCTATGGGACTGACTATACAACTATATAGCTAGTCTGTCTACTTGGCAGGATTAGATTAAAATGCGGATATGCGATCTCTGATCAAGTCTGTGAGCTTCTAGTTTCGTCAGTCGTGTATACAGACTCACCCTGTTGGATAATTCTGATTGACATACTGAGCTCTCTGATACACCGGTTCAGAGACCTGCATGTGTACACACAGAAAAGAAAATATCGATCACACAAACAACGCAGCACTAGTACAACGAGCAACAAAAGACTTGTGTTCTCTCGTCTTCCGGAATCGGGGCCGCAGCCGTCAGTCTCCTTCTCAACATTGTGTCCTCACTTGTCTTGACACTCTGATGGATATCAGGCTCAGACTTTATCCTAACACAAAAAATCGACGAATACGAAGAGATGAAGCAAATTGCAAGCGTAGAAATCCTTACCGTCGACACTGTTGTTCAGGCAGCTCAAGGTAAGTCTGTTGAGACGCCGAAATGATACTCGGTGGTTCCTCAGGCTGTACAACGAAACACACACACATCTCACTGAATAGTCATGTCCACGTGCTAATGGTAGTTCTTACACGACATTCCGTGCTCATAGCCTTTCGCAAAGGCCAGCGTTGTCGCTGATTCAGAGGCAGAGCGGCCATTTGCATTTCCCTCCGCTCTTGCAAAACGCGCTGTCGACAACAAACCCGCATGACAATCAGCATAAAATCGAGTCAAACGTTAGCCAAACTATCATCCTACCTGTAGGTCGAGTTGAGCGGCTTGCTGTTGGGGCGGAGAACAAAGAACCGGCATCGACTGCGAGAGGCCTCTCTGTTGCTGTAGAGCCACCTGGTGACTCAAATCAGACGCATACGATGGATACGCCTCGTACAGCATCCTCTGCTGCGGGTGATAATACTCGGGCGTCGAGCGAGGATACGGCGACTGCATAACAATCGAGTTCTAGCCCAACATGCGATGACACAGTAAAATAAGTGAAACGTCGCCTCGGAGCCGACAACAGGCATGAAAAAACGGCCGTTGAGCTACCCACGCGCGCCTACCTTCACGCCGCGGACTTCGCGAAGTACTTGCTCCACAGCCATCGACTGTTGGCGTTCCTTCTCTCGAAGAAGGGCCATTTTCTCCACGAACTTTCTCGGCTGCTGCGCCATGTTTGTTTTTGATGTCACACCTTCTGCGCAATGCGCAAACACGCGTCGAGCGGTGACCTGCTGTTGTCGTGCGGACGAGCCGTTTCGACGCCTTACAGCGGGAGTACAAACACAAGCGTCCGCAGAAACGGATGCGACGCCTTGTAGTAGACCTGAGGTACTGTACGACACTGTGACTACCTTGTAGCTATGTCGCTGGCACGCATGCGTACGCCTGCACTGCACACGTGCAATCTGTATTCAAATCGAATCTTGTGTAGAACGCCACAGCTGTACGGCAAAGCGCTAAGGCAACGTCAAGCTAAATAATTTAGTCACGTTAGATTCCACACACAGAGATGACGACCCCACATTAATATCAATCACTAGAAACACAAAAAGAAAATATTAATACATTAATCTCTAGCAGCCACTAGACGGATATTTCTCTTACTATCTCCGCTCGCCACGGTCATTACCGCGGAACCTCGTGGTCAAACTTTCTCTTGACAATTGGGATATTGCCCAAGATGAGTTGCCAGTCAGTCATGAAGATGACAGCTGCACCACTCACAGAGAGCCACGTGACAGCAGTTGGTATCCTAACACCGTAGTGACAATCAGCAGCTACCGGATACCACGGCTACCAAGTCATAATAAGGATATCTAGTCGTGTCTGCATTATGTCTGCATCATGTACATGGATATTAGCTTATGCTGTTATGAGGACTCTGATTGGCCAATTACAAGCCCATCACATGTTAATCCATGTAGTGCCCTGGAACTTGTACAAACAAAAAACTACAAATACGTCTATCCTGGTCGTAATTGGGTTATCATAACTAAATAAGAGGCAATTTCCCTCTATTCTACCGAGTATACTACATACATGACCAACACTAACAACATAGTACCTTAGGTGTCCACTAGAAAAATTTATGACAATAACAGCAACTATTGGAACAACCTATATATATAATGCTTACTAAGTTAATGATGCCATATCTTGTAATTAGGTGCTGTTACACACATACACACACACATGGACACACACACACACACACACACACGCACACACACACACACACACACACACACACACACACACACACACACACACACACTTGTACACAACACAATGCACTCAAGATGTACAGAACATCTTGAAGTTACACAATAATGTTTTAGCACATGGCACCATAAACAATACTCACTAAATGTTTAGTAATTCCCTTCAGACAAAACAAAACAAGGAACATGAATGAAAAACATGGTAACTGTTATACAGGAGAAATCCCCCCTTGTAATATTCACATACCTCCAGTAGTCCACTGAACTAGCTAAACCGCACAGACTGAACCCACATAATCTGAAAATGAGACTGCCATCACTTTCATTCATTACTGTATAGCACAGAATCCTCAAATGGGCACCTACAAATTTCTTTGCTATTTCCAATCATGGCAAACAAAAAATATATTAAAAATAGCAATAAAATCTATTAGGTAAACATCTAGAGAAATCGTGTGTTAGACACTAAATTAAATATCTGGGTCTTGAGGTAACAATGAAAGTGATAGCTGATAGTCTCACTATGTGGATTGAGTCTGTGTGGTTACTTGTGTGTTATTACACCTACTGCACCTGACCACACTCACCTCCTACACACCAGACTGCATGGTGGCTAGAGTAACATTGTACTTCCGGTCTAAAACATGTAAAGACAAATGCCTACTGCCTAGAGTTGTTACCTAGTATGCACAAACGTGAAGAGTAGTGTGCACGTCACGTATGGGACTTCCTTGCTAACGCATGTCGCCAACTACCAATACCATAGCTAATGTACGTAACTTGATACAATATGTATTTATATAGACAATTTAGATTGTAAAAGCGATACACAAAGACATACAGAATTTATAACTATAGCTTTGGAAAAATTCGAAGTCTGACCAAATTTTCTAGAGTAGCTAGAGTGCAGTAACAAGTTACGAGTGAGGAAAATCAATTTTGAGTAGGAATGGTACAACTCTACAGTAACTAGAAAATTAAATTAACAGTTATAGTATTTATCTATCGTTACATTAATTATTATGTTTTATGCATGTTACATATTGTCTAGATATAGCTATAATACGGTATACTAGAATACTAATAGATGTATTTCAGTATATATGTAAGACAGCACTCTGCGTATGTAGACGAGACTGGTTGGGGGAAGATAAATTTGCTCCACCCGGATAGAAGCTACTTTCAATGGCTTCGTAGCTTTCATTTAAAGCGACGCTCGATGGAGGCTCACGCATTACTAGACCTAGACAAGGCAACTTCCTTCAAACTGTAACAATACTAATATGCCAAACTTTGGCCATAGATAGAACCGTTGCTAGTCACACAACAACAGGCATAACCTTCGATTGTCATGTAAAGCTTACTATCAATGATACAAAAATTACATCGACAGTCAACATTTGGATGGTGCACGTGATGGCACCAGATGGGGATTCCTGCGAGAAATAGGCCCTAGAACGCATCCAGAATTTAGAACTCATTGTTTTTAAAGTTCAAAACATACACGTTCAAGTTTCAAGACTTGAGATAAAAGATTTGGTTCACTAAGTTAGCACAGAGGTCCCATCAGCATTACAGACTGTCACTGTCACGTGACCACTAGCAAGACCAGAAATTCTAGTTGTACAGTACATCTAATTATGATACACTCTAATGGCTGTTTCTACGACGCACGAATATGACAATGACAATTCATGCCAACTACACAACAAAACGTAAAAAGGCAATAAACAGACTAAACGTATTTCTACTCCTGTTCGTGATCTGTTCGACGGCACTCACCAATTTCTAACAGTCTGAGGAGTTATCCCGTAAAAGTTTAGAACAGCTCGTCTGACTGGAAACATGACGGCTACCTGAAAGAATCTTGAGCATGCGCATTAGACACTAGAAGTCTGGATGTCGCGAGAGAAAAAGAAACGTTTTGAACTTACTCGATTTATTGCTGAGGCGGGTAAGTGAATTTGCATTGTAATCGGGGCGAAGATTGGTTCTATCATTTGATATAGGTCTGAAGCTCAAACTGCCTTGTGTGGCCATTGCAACTGCTACTACTCTGTATCATCGCTTTGGTTCGTCGTCTAGTGACGCTGATGAATACGATCAACATGTACGTTCGTCGCACGCATGCGTTCTTGTGTGTGTGTGTGTGTGTGTGTGTGTGTGTGTGTGTGTGTGTGTGTGTGTGTGTGTGTGTGTGTGTGTGTGTGTGTGTGTGTGTGTTTGTCTGTCTGTCTATCTGTAATGTACATTGAAACAAGTAGAGTGGGATGTGAGCATGGCTCACCCTTGGAGCAAAGACATCCTAAATAGAGCATCTGAAGAGGCAGGCTATGCAGCTGAGAGGCGTGAGATGAGAAAGAAAAGCAAATATGAAGCTCTGTCTGTTCAGGACGGCACAACACCTAACTTAGTTCCTCTGGTCTTTGAGCACTTTGGGTTCTGGGGACAGGAGGCTGATAACTTCCTGAACTCACTCTCAAAGAAATCAAAAGATTCGGAAGGCAGAAGTACTGAAGCCGACTTCAGGACGAGATGGCGTAGACAGATTTCTATAATTATCCAGAGAAGTAATGCTAGAGTTATATTAAAGAAGATAAGTAGATTGCACGTAGGTAAGACAGATGATTTTTTCTTTGATATTGTAGGGTGCAAAGCTCTCGAGACACGAGGATCGAAGGCCAAACGAACACACACTTGTATTTGCATTACAACAGACTTTATAGTAGATGTACTACCAGAAGAGGGAGGTGCTAATTTCTCTACAGACGTCCCCTTCTGAGGGTTACATGTCCTCATGTCCCGCTAAAACTAAAACAAAACACAAGTGTAGTGGACTAGGTGAAACATAAGAAAAACACATCAGCTAAGCAAATCTAAGTAACAGAAGAGTTCTAATCGGAATCTTGATACCGAGCTGGACGAATACCCGCTGTAGTACGAACAGAATGAGGTCTATCCACAGCTGGAGTATGAGAAACATCTGTCTCTCGATCAGAATCAGTAGAAACAATTGGTACCGGATAAGACGAGAAAGAAGTAGGAAGTTGGAGTTCTGAAGAGTTGTCCATTGATAGACAGACAGGCTGGAGTCGTTGAACATGTGCCTTGGTAACTTTGCCAGTGTCGATATGAGAAATCTCATATAGTACCTCCGAAAGCTGGCGTAAAATTCGATATGGACCAACGTAAGTATTGCTGAGCTTTGGAGAAACACCAGGCTTATGGACAGGAGAGTGAAGAAAAACAAGACTTCCAATATCAAAATGAACCGAATGATGTCGAGCATCATAGACACATTTTTGAGCCAGATCTGAAGAATCTTGATGAGCTTTGGCAGATTGATAAGCATCACTAATTTTTTGAGTGAGAGTCAGACCGTACTGATATGTATCCGTATCGAGATCACTTTGTGAACTAGCTAGGACATCGGTAGGAAGACATGGATTACGGCCGTGGGCAAGGTAGAATGGAGTATTGCCAATAGAATCAATGAAGCTGGTACGATACGCAAAAGCAATGGCGTCCAGATAGTCATCCCAATCGGTTTGATGTATGTTGATGTACGTAGTCAAAGATGCGGCGATGTACCGATTGAGGCGCTCGACTTGTCCGTTTGTTTGTGGGTGGTATGCACTTGTAAAAATCTTCTGAATACCCAATCGTTCAGATAAACGGTGAAACATACCCGAAAGAAACTGAGATCCACGATCAGACAGTAGTTGAACAGGACAGCCATGACGCAAAATTATACAATTAACGAAGACATCTGCAACAGTAGAGGCTGTAGCATCGGGAATAGGAGCTAATTCAACCCAACGAGAGAAACGATCCACCATGACGACCACATAACGATTTCCTTTCTCGGAGCGAGGTAATGGACCGAAGAGGTCAATGCTGACTACCTCGAATGGTCGCGAAGCACTGAAAAGCTGTAGTTGGCTGGAATGACGAGGCAGTGGCGGTTTCCGTTGTTGGCAAGCAAGGCAAGAACGAACAAATGCCTTGACATCACTACTGATTCCTTTCCAGTAGAATTGAGAACGGACGCGATGGTAAGTCTTTTTGTACCCAAGATGGCCAGACATTGGTAGCGTGTGTAGAGCAGTCATAACAGCAGAGCGACTGGCTGGCGGAAGAATGGGCACGTTATGATGGCGGCCATTCACGGTAGCTTCATGCATGAGTAGTCCCGTGTTGTTGTTTACAGAAATCTTTCCTGTATCTCGTAAGATTTCACAAACAGTAGGAGATGCTGAATGGCATTCTGGATGCTTGAGGAAGTCAAGGACATCACGAAGAAGAGGATCAGCTTCTTGTTGTTGACGAATGTCATCTCGGGAAGGAATAGCTATAAGACCTTTCTGAAACCAAGTGACAATAGTTAAATCGGGCAGAGCACAATCTTGACAGCTTTGCAACTGTAATAATGTGCGTCGAAATCGCAAACAATAGGCAGACACAGTTTCATGAGATCCCTGCTGAATAGACATCAATTTGTGCGTATAATACCTAACAGGATTCTTAGGACCAAACTGATCCTGCAAAAATTGTTCAAAACCTTCCCAGGTAACTTCTTGGTCAGCAGTGGAAAGGAACACTCTGTACTCAGTACGAGCACGACAGGAGAGTGCGACTGCAGCATGACGGAGTGTTAGGGCCGGAGTCCATCCTTCTAGTTCAGCGACTGACCGAACATGAAACAACCAACTGTCGAGATCTTCACCATCATCTCCCCAGTACTTGTCCAATTGAACGGAATGATGAGGACGAAACGAGGTATGAGGCGAGTCATCGCTAGAACCGTGACGGTGAGAAGATCTAGAGGCAAGTGAACTGGAAGTAGCATCATCAACATCAAGACGAATGGAACGTGATTTTCGGTCTTTACGAGGCATCACGGAGGATAGCTACTCAAACGAGCGGTTCTCCACCAATTGTAGGGTGCGAAGCTCTCGAGACACGAGGATCAAAGGCCAAAGGAACACACACTTGTATTTGCATTACAACAGACTTTATAGTAGATGTACTACCACAAGTGGGAGGTGCTAATTTCTCTACAATATAGACATTCAACACTATGTTCATTAGGATAATACTGTAGCTATGACTTCAGACATTTCAGTAGTTTTTGCTAATGCTTAGGATACTTTACTTCTGCGATTAACTGTTACATTTACAGTTTGGGAGAGAATAAAACAATCTGTCTGTCTGTGCGTGTGTGTGTGTGTGTGTGTGTGTGTGTGCATGTCTGTCTGTCTGTCTGTCTGTCTGTCTGTCTGTGTGTGCGCGTGCATGCATGTGCATAAAGTTATGTATTTCATTATTTAGCTGGTGTCTGCAGCTTGTCTCTATCTGGCCTCAAAAATCGACGAGTCTCCAGTCAAAGTCCGGGATGTCGTCAACGTTTGTTACAGGTAAATTCGACATTCCTTGTCAATGTTTGATTTCCAATCCTGTTCCATTTCAGATGTCTTCACAAAAATGAACCATCACTCGAAGTCGGCAGCTTATTCTGGAAGCTAAGAGACAGTGTAGTCACGTGTGAATTTGTCATTCTAAGAACGCTGGCCTTTCAGGTCTCTGTAGACCACCCACACACAGTAAGTCATCAACAGCCAAACTGTTCTACTGTAGAAACGAAACCACCACACATGTACATCATCCTTCAACAGTTACACCCTCTGCACATGCATCTACTCTGGAAAACTATAAGCAACCGTGTTCATTGGGTATGCTTATTTTCAAATTACATATCAGTAAACTAGGGAGGCTTTCGTGGCTTGGATAGAGTGGGTCGTGGTGCATCTTCTTGTTCTTTGATATCTGGTGACAGTTGACGTTCGCAACTAGCTCTCTGGTTCAGCACGTTCTCACTTTGTATGTGGGATGCAAACGCTAGCTGGGGATTACAGAGAGTTATCTACAAAAACTGTTACTTTGTCTCTGATTACATGTGCATAGCATCTAGTCCAACCAGTCCAGCCATGGCTGGACCACTTTTAGAAAAATACACTTTTGGCAAATGCTTACTAATTAGTGGCACGAACTTCCGTTTTAATGGTACTAGTAGAGCCAATTAAATTATTTATTTATTTTTATATATATTCATGGTGCTAACCCTACCTAATAATGTGCACTACATTACCACACCCGTTAGGGTTGCGTTAGGAACTAGCCTCACCCCAGACGCAGTGTGGATTGCAGTCCCGGATGCGCTTCCAGCACTGATGGAAGCGCATCCGGGACTGCAATCCACACTGCGTCTGGGGCGAGGCTAGTTAGGCTCTGGGCCAGACTGGTTGTCATTTGCTTTCTACGATCCTGGATTAGGATGTCAGATGGCAGATTTGGCGGGGACAAGATATGGGGGGAGTGAGGGTGTGTACATGACTAATAAGGTCACGTGAATGCTACGTGACTGCCAAACAAGGTAAGGAGGTCTGATATGTATCAATACACTAGATTAGTATTGGAGGGATGCATCTTACAATACATTAGGCTATTGTATCCCTCTCACAATATACTAGACTATTGTATTGGAGGAATGCATCTCACAATACCCTAGACTATTGTATTGGAGGGATGCATCTCACAGTACATTAGACCATTGTATTGCAGGGATGCATCTCACAATACACTAGACTATTGTATTGGAGGGATGCATCTCACAATACACTAGACTATTGTATTGGAGGGATGCATCTCACAATACACTAGACTATTGTATCGGAGGGATGCATATCACAATACACTAGACTATTGTATTGGGAGGGATACATCTCACAGTACACTAAACTATTGTATTGGAGGGATGCATATGAATAATTTGCATGTAATTTATACTTAGTGAAAACTGAGATGGAACTGCCAACTATGTCATTAAGTTGTCAGCCTCAGGTGTATGTATACCACATTATTACGTATAAAGACTGTTGCTTGTATTCTTCTAGTATCTGTTGCATTACCTGAAAGTGATGTCTGACTGGATTTCACCTGACGTGTGGAAGTCTGTACCCCTCACGTCACTCTGCTGGTCTCTTCTCAATGACAGTTGCCACACTGATCTTTGTCTGCACTTCTCTGGCGAGCAAGTGGCCGTGGCGTTACTCTATATGGCTCTGCAATCATTCCAGATAGATGTGCCCAGTCAATCAACCAATAAGAAATGGTGGAAGGTAATATTTTTGTATGATCACATTTGCTGTATACGTATTGTTTGAAATACACTCAATCTCCCCTTATTCGGGCACGTCCGTCTACCGGACACCTAATCACGTCACTTGTTTCTAGTGTGGACCACGTGGCCTATAGAGGGAGTCCCTGCAGCAAATGTTGAGCATCCCAAGATTTAGTTATAGTGACTGTTTCCAGTGACATAGAGTGAACAATTAGTATACATGTATGACATTCAGCAGTGCATGCTTTGAAATATGGATCAAGATATAGAGGTAAGGGTACACTAAATAACGTTTGCTTTGAGAACTATGGAGTCTTCCAAGAACTGGAAGATTCCGAGTCACAGACAATGCCCGGTCCCAAGCAGCCGGATAAGGGGAGTTTCAGTGTAAAAGATTTGTGAATCCAAATGTCTGATACAGCAGATTAGGCCACACCGTTTTTTCTATGTTTCTCATCACCAGCGTGCATAAATTTCACTCTGACTGGATGAATAAAAACATCAAGCGACTTGATTAAAAACAATTTTAGTTAGAATAGTAGTGCTATGAAATAGCTAGCAATGATGGTAGGTGGCACTAATTCTGAAAGAAAAACGGCTGTGAAGCTCTCTAATGATTGACTTGCATGCCTAGATTCTCATATTCACACCCCAAGGCAGGTGCACATACCAGAGAACAGGTGCAATAGGAAATTAGCAGGTTGCTGCATTTGCAGTGTCAGAGAATGTTTGACTGCATGTTGGTAATGTACATTATTAGATGAATTCATACTGGGGCCACTTATGACCTGCCTACCTTGTTTCTTCCCACTTTTCTTTTTTTACGTTTTTTCCAAGTCTTTGCAATAGGGTGACGAGAAACATAGAAAAAAACAAATGGCCTTATTGATTTTACTATGCTACAGTATAATAAGTACAGTATAACTTGGCTTTGTTAGAGTCAAAAAATAAGGAGTTTGTTCGAACTGTAAGAGCAATGGCAAGAAAATTGCTAGCATTTCTAAACTTGATTAATTAAGCTGTACCAAGTCACGATGACTCGGGTCCTTTGCCAGTATGGCTCATTTTGGTTTTGCCACGAGGATAAAGGTGATAAAGCCTGTTGTATTGTATGTTACAATGGGTGATCTCTGTTGACAGCAGCCGAGCTTTGAGTTAATATCTACAGTTGGATGTCGGTTATACGAACGTGTTAGTTAATTGAATACCACGGAGTGCCTCAGGCGCCCTCTAGAC
Organism: Corticium candelabrum; assembly: GCF_963422355.1. NCBI lineage: Eukaryota > Metazoa > Porifera > Homoscleromorpha > Homosclerophorida > Plakinidae > Corticium > Corticium candelabrum. Next base: position 2,395,697 of record NC_085100.1, read on the forward strand.
GAACGCATTGTAACCATTATGCGCATGCGCAACAAGGTGTAATGTCAAGCTAGTAACATTATATGTTAAGTCCACAACAATGTAATTCTTTGTTTCTCATCAACCACCAGCATGCCCTGCCGGCACCGCACCAATTTTGCCATTACGCCATGGTCCACGGAAATGGTTCTGGTGGATGTTGCTGTCATGACTTTGTCCAAACATTGTTCAGGTGGATGATTTTGAACATGTTGGACGAGACAGTGACAGTTCGGGAGTACTTTCAGATTAGCACCATGCCCAGACTAGTGGAGCCTGGCAGTAGTTGCAATCGATCTTTGCAATAGAAGGACAACTGCATGCATATGTCAGACAGCTGGACTGTAATGTCATAATGGAAAACCTTTACTATTCGTGTAAAACATTTGTGTGTGCTGTGGCTCAACAGAATCTCTGACTGTCTCCTGAATTCTACCCACGGTGCACTATTTGTATTTAATAGAGAAAGAACAGACGTGAGTATAGGAATCATCGTGCCTTCGTACTTAAAAATAGAATAATGGCTTAATGGTAATGGCCCACCTGCCCACCCGCATCAATTCGTAGGAATGAGGTGATGAGAAACAAACTTTGAAAGAATTACCTTGTTGTGGCCTAAACTGCTTTCTCATTATTACATTACAGAGTGCAGTCAAGTTTGGGTGTTTGTGCAATTGTTGTTATACACATGCAGTACAGTACATGGGCAGCCTTGGAGGCTTGAGGACACCTAATGTCAGTTATGCAAAATATTCAGAGTTAGCCTCATCCCCCGGTGTTTGGTTCGCTCCTTCATGCAGCGCTCGCGCATCACATGACTAGGTTGACGTCACAGCCTCATTTGTTGGAGCGAGGAGAACTGGTCTGTCCGTCTGTCTGTCTGTTTCTTTGTCTGTCTGTCCGCCTGTTTGTTTGTCTGTCTGTCTGTCCGTCTTCTGTCTGTCTGTCTGTCTGTGTGTCTGTTGGTCTAATAACCTCTCTTACAGTGCCTCAACTGTGCTTAATTAATGTGTTTGATCATTTCAACTGTTAACGCTCAGTTCTAGAGTAGGCCTTCTCTAGAGTAGCATCTGTCGTTCACATTGGTAGACTCAACAACCCAAACATCACATGCAATACTATTGGACACCGAGACTATTTTGTTCATGTAGCCCAGGTAGTACGCTTGATTGGCCACGTGATTTTATTAGAGACCCATGCTCGTATTAACATAATTTTGTATAAATGTTATTGACTCTCATCTTGTGTTCTCAAGGTGTTGTGCAGTTCGTGTGACATGAAGTCCATTGAAGTTGTATGTACTGAAATGTTAGATCTCTACAATCTTGACACTGCTTTAGAGAGAGCAACAACTTCCAGAACTAGAAGTGCGTAGCACATGTTTACAATTTGAGTCGTTTTACACTCAGCTTGCATCTCACTACAATATAAGGTAACGAACTAATCCTACCCATCAGCTATAGAACAGTAACCTATTGAAATATTAATCAGACATTAAAGTTTCCTCCTCAAATTGGAGTTGCGATGACTCAAACTGAAAGCGATCTTCCTTCTTGTTTGGGTCCATCGTTGACTCCGCTTCTCGGCGTTTACACAAAACGACCGTGAGACAAACGATTAGTAGAGTAACAACAGTTGTAGCGATTGCGAGCAGGGCTATTGCTGCTGGGTGATGGACCGTCGGTTGAACCACTGCTGCTTCGGTTGGAGTCTGATTATCCAATGTGGGTAAACGTTTCCTGTTTCGTGGATGAATTGCCTGCAGACGAACGTACGTGTCCTTGTCTGCTCCAGCCATTGAAATCGTTGACTTGTTTGATTGGTTATCATCATTTTTCGATTGGTTTGACTGCATCACTGGTGGGTATTTGGTTCCATACAGGAGTAGTACCCAATCGTTTAGCTTTGCGTCTGTTTGTGACTCATGTTTTTTGACTTCGAGCTTCCACGTGCCCATCGGGTTTTCTCCCCAGTAGTGGGTGGACATGAACGGCCAGTTGGAAAACCTGCCTCCTTCTGTATCTGCCGGCCGAGGATGTAGCAACTGGGAATGTGTTCCTTTTGGGGAGACGAGGTGAATAGAGAGGTCGCCCCGATATGTACTCTGAAGGTCGATACGTGAAACAACATGCTCGAGGTATATAACATCATTGTTGCCATGGCAACAACCATCAGTTGTCATTGTTAACACGAGACCATTCTCGGTTACATTTCTATTCATTAACACGAGTGACTACTGTACAATACAAGATACGAACAAATCTGTGTGGTTGACCTTGGGTGTGTGTAAGACCGAGCATAACAAATATGTTGGTCTGGAACCGATGTCCATTGTTTTGCCAGCTCGACTGCTTTCTGTGCATCCAGAATTCCGAATCCATATTTTGGGTTCACATGGAAACCTGCACCATTCGTTACCCACAGAGAATCCGATTGATCGATGACCCTCGATGCTCGGACAATGACATGCTGTACATCTCGCCAGTTTAATCGAGGGCTACAGCAAGAGAACACAAGCTAGTATCTATGCTCTTCATGCTGACAAGCACGATCATACTTGACTTGCAGTGAAAGAGCAATGATGCCAGCTACAAGGGGCGCTGCAGCCGACGTGCCACCAAAGTCACTCGTACAGCTGCCATTCAGACTCGTAGTGATCTGAACACAAAACAAATGCAACTAAGCCGACACATCGATTGGAAAGATTCGTGTCATACGACTCCTTTCGTTCCTCCATTGCTAAAGGCAGTTGTGAGTGTCGATGTACATTTCTCTGAGTACCATGCATGCTTGCCGAGATTGGTAGCCGCACTGACTGAGATGGTGTGGATACTACCAGCATAGTTGTCACAATTGCAGTCATCGTCGACATAACCACCATTGCCAGCAGCCCATACATATATGGATCCAAGTCCATATCGTCCCTTCTCAGAAAATTTTTTTGGCAAAAAAATGTGTGCCTTCTCCATTGATTATTACCTTTAGAATGCCATTTTCTATCCCCTTTCTTGTTGCCCATGTTGGTCCATCGACGGTCTTGCCGTCGTCGGCTGGACCCCAGCTGCTAGTGTAGATGTCAATGTATTGCGATCGAAAGCTGAGTGCCGCAGCCTCGTTTATACTAGCAAGGTGGCTTACATCGTGCTGTTCCAGCACTTGAATACCTACAATGTCAATGATCTCCACTAGTCCCGGTGTTTGCATGCTACAACGACGAGGCAATTAAAATACTCACCCCCTACACGTGCCTCGTACGCCACGCCCACGCCGCATCTGCTGTTCCTTCCGGCGCTTATTTCGCCCGCACACGCAGTACCATGACTGAAACGCATAATTTCGATTTTTGCTATACATAGGAGATTGGAGAAGACACAAGCAATGACGTACTCGCTGGTGTAAGACTGAACGTCTAGCATGCTGTTTGTACTACTGGCAATCGGGTCCTAGAGAGACAGCATTTTGACGGTTTAATTAATTTATGCTCTACATGGTTGAAAATGATGGCTGACGGTCGTACGTAGTTTTTGAAAAGGTCAGGATGACTGTACTGAATGCCTGCAAAGAAAGTCGTGTTTACAACCGAGACTCTAGGATGCTACTTGCGCGCGCAAGTGCATGGTGTCGGTACCGTCATCCACAACTGACAGGACGACTCCCTTGCCGGTCACTCCTTGCTTCCAGACAGGAAGAACGTTGTGGTCCATTCCAGAGTTCTTTTTTGTTCAACACCAGTCTTAGATATTAGTTTACGAGTATTATGTTAGCGCTGTCTCTTACCAAGTACCACTCGTCTCCCCAGAGCGGGTCTGTCGGTGTTCTGAACTTTCGTTTTACGCGTGTCTTCACTCTCTGCTGCTCTGCCCATCGTACCTAAACGTATTTACGTATACTAGTCGTCGCATATTGTAGCTCGTATTGGAGCCATTGCATTACCTCACTATCCGCTTGCAATCTTGCTGTGTGATAGTGAGCATTCCCGGTTGACTGTTTCAGTACGCTGGGATGGCGGAAATGGTATATATTATCCATCGACCCAACCTGCCGCAAAATACATTCAACGCCCTGGAGGGAACGAACGTTGCACCGTTTTCTTACTCTTCCCAGGTTGTCGTGCCCGTGTCTTGCGGCGACCATGTTGGGGTTCACCCCCGGATGAGAAACTTCCACTGCCCAGTCGTTGGTGTACAGCGGTACCGCTGCTAAAATACCGGAGAACGAGAAAACTATTTGTAGGAACATTGTAGAGTCCTAACGAGTCGTCACGTGCACACACAATAGGTCTGGCTGCATGCACAAGTTGTGCGCAATTGTGAATCCTCTCGAAGTTTTCGATTACTGATGGAAAGCGAAGCTATGCGATGCCCTGTCACCAGCTAGATGTCGTAAGCTCGAAAGCCACAAGACGGATGATTAAACATATCAACAGCGTACGGTTCCGTTGCTCGCTGAGAAACCGGACGGATTTGCTATTATCACAAGCGCCCCCTATACATTTATACTATACACTTCAAGAGCGGCAACTCACTGCTAACAGTCGAGTCGCAGAGCTCTAGCAACCTGTCTTCTGCGTTGGTCCGTCAGCAAAGCAATCGATCAATGGGTGAGGTCTCGGTTCTTGTAGAGCGCGGCCCCGTTCCTCAAACACCATCATATTCCGGACGCGAGTTCTCAGTTATCCGTTTTTGAACGCAGTCCCTACCACATCGTAAATGTAGGTATCCAAGTTGTAATTGAGCACACCAAGAGAGAGCATTGTACCTCTTCTCTGCTTAGAGTGAGATTGAAAACTGTGCGGAGCCTTGCATACCCCGTTCATCGGACAAACACATCGTTCACCGGACAGTAGCGTCTAAATTGCACACACGCATCCTTCAGCCTAGTTACTTATATATCGCTAATCAACAACTCTTTACCTACAAATCGTGTCGTTACCCTGCATGTCAGCCAAGATCTGTATGAGTTACAGTCGGCCAAACGCCCGTGGTAACGGCCCCAATCGTCGGACACCCATTTTCTTGCCTTCCTACCTTCTCAGCAACAGCTCTATGTTTCAAATGACTGCAGTTGATTAAATTCAGCTATCTGAAACGCCGCAGAACGCAGACCGCTTGCCTAGAGTGCTTGATGGCAATTCTGAGTCATTTCTCCTACAACCACGCCCCCACTAGGATGTGTAAAAGATGTCGCTTGAACGAACTAGCCGTTCAACAAAGAAGACGACAACCGAAACTGATGAGAGGGCAGGGTTGAAGTGCTAAAACGCTCTTTTACCCTTTGCAAAGAAAGTCGATCGCTGCCTAGCGCGCGTTGACAAGGACTTGACGTTATCTAATTCAACTTTACCTAGGAGAAGCAGGGGTGAAGGTTCTAGCTGCTCTGATAGTAAACAAAGTTCCTGCATTCGGTACAGCTGGTTGTACCAACGATGACGTGCTGCACTTCGTGGCGGTGCAAGGTCAGGCAAAGGTAGATATCAAACTGAGATCAGAACACCTGCACACGTCCTATCCAGAGCCAAGTAACAATTTAGGGGCCTTGAAAGGAAAGCACGGGCTGTTCCTGTGCGAGTTGGGAGAATGTGCTCACCGCTAAGCTCGAACATGGATGACGTGAATCGTCTGCTACATCCGTGTGCATCAAGCCTGTGCAGTTGTGCTGCAAGACACTCAGGAGTTCAAATTCTTACGTTGGAAAGACTAGACAGTACCGGAGGGCTAGTAGATGCCAACAGAGTGAGCTTGTCAGCAGAGAAAATTCAGCAGTTTCCGCTAATAACCGTTGCTGAGTCAAATAAAGGTCAAATGAATGGGGGGCCGTACAATATTTCCTTCCAACTCTCTCATGACATTTTTACCTGCAGACTGCTGCTGCAATGAAAAAACGAGTGTCCGACGAAAGGGGCGTTACCTCGACTCAATGAGCGTGCGCTATCTCTCCTGGAGAGTACACGTAGCAAACGGAGACAGTGATAGTGTTGTTGTGTTAGCTAGTCACCTACAACCTATCTCAGGTGCGAAATTGCAGAATTGCCTTTGCGTTTTCATGGGAGAGGTCGTGTGCGGTGAATGATGGTGGTGTCCGATATCCGGGGTCGCAGAGAAGGATCACGTTTACCGTCCTAGCATAACCGTTTCAAGCCTTTGGAAGTCCCGCGTCTGGAATCACAGTCTTTACTAATCCTTCTTACTGTGGACTTTAACAAAGCTCAGTCTTACTTCGTTTACTTCTTGCACGGCTGTCCGATGATTGATGGTGTCCGATAACAGGGGCGTCGCTCTACTTCTACTGTTGGTTGAATGCAGCGCCTCTACAGGACGACTGGGCCAGTAGGAAGCAAATCTTCGATTATCTTGAAGTGATGGTGAATTGTCTTTACCTAGCACGGTCAATCAAATTGCGGCAGCGTACGACAGGGTGACCAACATTACAATCGACTGGCACGTGAACTGATCGGTAAACCGATCCGGTTCAACACGTTACGACGCGCTTCACGTTTCAGACGACGTGAAGGTGATGACCTAGAATAGTTTTTTTTGAAAACCTTACAGAACCGGAGAACCACGTCTCTTACGTACGGCAACTTCGTGCATCAGCTTCTCACGAAGATGTCCATCAACAGACAGATCAGAACATCAACACTGGTTAGTGATACAACGGAAAGCATGCCAAGGGTGGTGATTGAGACAGTCAAATTTATTGGCAAAATTTTTATTATAGATACGTAATTCTGAGAATTACGACATTCTCGCTCTGTTCAGTGATCCAGGTAGGCAATACGTGTACTGCATATTTTCATTTATTCGCATAGTTCAGATCTAAACGATTTGTAACCACTGCAGATGTTCCCCATGCTCAAATTTTCATAAAATGGTCGAGGGAACAAAGGAATTCATTTCAGCTCTGGAACAATAATTAATTAAAGCCAAGCGTAGCCTCGACCTCCCAGACCCGTGTAGCGCCGATCCTCCATTAAAACGGCGCTACACGGGTCTGGGAGGCCGAGGCTAAAGCGGTAGAGGTGACCGTACAGAGTATCTGCAATGATAGGAATTCTCAACACTTTGAAAGACGCCAAAGACTACTCTACGGACACGTTTTACTTTCTATTTCGAGGGAAACATCTCTTGTATATGCATGGTGGAAGGTTTCACAGAGAGACACAGCATGTAGTTCATCAATCGGTGATTCAAGCCCAACCCATACACATGGCAAACGATCAACAACCGACAGCAAAACTGTTACTATTCCAACTGACAATACCTTAACACATTAATTAATTAACACAACCACAAATCAATAGAAAACAAAATAAATAATAGTCACCATCCGCGTATATTTTGCATCTACTGTTAGCTATCAATAAGTTGTATTAAAACATACCTACAAGTATCATTGTTCTATATATATGTACAGTAGCACTATAGTGCTGTACAAGTATTACAAGTGTGGTCTGTCATCTTACCTACTAAATGGGTGTCTACTTGACTTTAAGAGATAGTTTCTTTAATTGTTCAATAAGATGGTACAAGCTAACCTCTTGATACGTCTGACCGTATAGTTCTTTCAAATCGTTCAATTGAGAATCATCTGTTTGTGAAACGGATGCTTCATCCTTTCGAACTCTTTCTGCAAGCTCCTAAAAAGTTGTTACTGCTATAAAAGGCACACACACACACACACACACACACACACACACACACACACACACACACACACACACACACACACACACACACTCATGTAGTACCTTGACAACATCAGTTCGCTTTCTTGCCTTGCTAGACGTAGAAGACTCACTTGTTGGATCAACAGTCCGCCAGCTTAACAGCTCACAGCGAAATGACGGAGCGTGTGTGGTAGATATCAAGGCAGACACACGAACCTGTCATACAAAGTGAATAAAAGAGTGCAACAGTAAAGTGTATGCTACCAATGTACCATAATATGGTCAAAGAGCCGGTACGTGATGTTTCCATGACCATAGTCAACTGTCATCTCATAGTCAGTTTGTACGACAGATCCTACCACAGCATAATACAACAACTCAATACTGTACATGTTTCTAGATACGTATGTGTGCTAGTCCACATTGACTAGCTAAGCAGTGTCATCACTGCAATTAAATTTATTAGTGTAGACTACACCATCATGCAAACACAGGACCCTCACAATGAGTGTCATGTACTCACCCAGTTGCTAGCTTGCTACGATGTGCAGCGTCAGAGAGTCTGTCCTTCTAGAATTGAACTTTGCAGAGCTTGCAAATCATGAACATGTAGTAACTAGGGCCGTAGAGACTGCCTGGCCATCATGGCCCTGGCAGTTTTTGAAATTTGCACTTTCGTCTGTCGACGATTTCTTGGAACTTCCGGTTAAGGCATAGGTGATTAAATAATATCAATTTATTATTCATTTGGTAAAGGTTTGCATCTGTTTCAATACATCACAGCTGGGTTTACAGAACAGGGGGTAGGGGGCTCCACTCTCACGTCATATACGAGAATGTAAGTCTCACGAAAGTGATCTGGAGTATTGGTTATATATTGCAGTTAAAAACTATTAACGCATGTTAGCGTTCTACACCCATTAACGTGCGCTAGGCCCATTCACATTTGTGAGCTCACTAACTGGAACTAATGTAGTACTACTAACTGGGACTAATGCACTACACCATCGTCTCTTGAAACGGACATATGCCAACACTAACCATGTATCCATGTATGTACAATGTATCAGTCCAAAATTGAGATTCAAAGATTCTCTTAATTAATAAAACCAATTAATCTCTACAGACATTCTATTGACTCTCATAATTTTGAGAAAGTTGCCTGCCACAGATAGAGTCATGTGGACACACACACACACACACACACACACACACACACACACACACACACACACACACACACACACACACACACACACACACACACACACGTTGCTGCAGTACGTCATTGAAAAATTCTTGAAGATGAACAAATTAGTGCTGCCCAAGAAACATGCTGTAATATACAGCATCCAGCTCACTACACCACTACTTCTTCTCTTGTTTGTCCAACATGTCAGCTACAATGTCGATCTAGGGCCGCACTTTTATCTCATGGACATGAGACGCAAAGGACACTGTTAGCTATAGATAGTCTTCACGGCATACGATGGACATGCCATCACAATGTATACACGTGTTTACTTGTTTGTTTGTTTGTTGTTTTTGTTCTTGAGACAAACTAATGCCAGACTCAGACCTCTCAACTCTCACGATTTCGTCGTGAGACTCACGATTTACGGGCATGTCTCACGATCTCACGATTTGCACCCAATTCTCACGATTGCCAGTCTTTTCTCACGACAAGCCTACCACGAGACACTCTGACAGTCATTTTGCACAGACTCGTTAGCACCGTCTTTCTGGACATAGCAGATTCTTTGAACTAGACCCTATATATGGCTCTGCTTGCTTGTATCTGGGGTATCCGGTGTATGTGTATAGTAAAGTAACGTTTGGAAGTTGAAGGCAAAGCGTTGGTGCACACAAACGTAATGTGAGACCAACACATAGTATGTCAACCATGCCCACTTTGAATATGTTTAATGGGCGTGGTCATTTATAAAAGACAGTCTCACGATTTGGTGCGAAAAAAGTTGAGAGGTCTGGCCAGTGCCAATTAATAATTTAGAAATATGAATGTATGTACTTAATACGTACAGACATTCATATCTTGATACCTGAGCCATACTGTATGCCATCGCTTTCAAAATGAGGTTGAACCACGTGACCTTCCTTGTCACACAAGTAAACGGGACATTTCATTGCGTAACTAAATACAACACACAATCTAGTTATCACTTTACTATATGCTCTATAAGTCAGCTAACCGTGGAATAAATACCAGAAGACCATTAGATCGAAATCCGAATATAACTGCTTCACACACACACTTTTGGTCGTCACTGACATCACTGAAAAAGATTGCCTGAAACAACTCGACTGATGACCGTTGAGCTTGTTGTGCAGCCTAAGACTAAGTATATTATGAGTTTATAAATTGAAATGTTAATTAACTTGCCTTGTGTTTGTTGTTCATATGTTGAGACAAATTGTCCAGCTCTCTGTTTCCCACAGTTTGATATCTTGATTTCATTTCTTTGTCGACTGAAGCTAAGAGTTGTCGATGAACCTGTAAGCACAAACCAATCACTGTGTAACAAACAATACTACTACTAATATATTTATATTATTTCAATTTAATTTATTTTTAATTTTTAATTTTATTTTATTAAAAAATTTGTTTGTTGTAATTTTTTCAATTTTTATTTTTTATTTCATTTTTTCTAATTTTTTAATTCTTAATTTTAATTTTATATTTCCTATCTTTTGTATTTTTTTAAATTAAATTTTTAATTTTTTCATATTTTATTTGTTTTTTTAATTTTTTTAATTTTCAATTTTAATATATTTTATTTCTATTGTTTTAATCTTTAAATTTGTATTTCTTATTTGCATATTTTTAATTTTTTTAATTTAATGTTTTAATTTTTTAATATTTAATTTATTTTGCTTTATTTTTTTCATTTTTAAATTAAAATTTTAACTTTATTTACTTTTCTTTATTTTTTTAACATTTTAACTTCTTTAATTTTTAATTCTTTTCAATTTTAAAAAATTAATTTTATTTCTATAATAACTGAAATCCTCACTTACCACAAGATCAGCATACCTACGAATTGGAGACGTGAAATGAGTGTAATGATCCAAAGCAAGTCCTGTCAAATACAGCACCCACAAATTTGTAATCACAGTACACATACTGTACAGGTAGTAATGAAACCAACCGACCATAATGAAAAAACTGATCTGAACTAACATATCCTGTAGAGAAGTAGACTGCATTTGACATGGCCTGAGTAGCCATCATACGTAGCAACTAACAAACAACAAATACAAAAAATTGATATCACCACAAACAGAAAATATTTCGACTCGATTGATTTCAGGATCGCGAGAGTCAATGGCGTTGTCCAAAGATTCTGCAAGAAGCTTGCTCGACCTGCAAAGATATTCAAATTGCTCAACATACAAAATAAGTGAATACAGTGGATAGTGTAAACAGACTTTGTATTGATCGTGTAATGTCTGGAGACAGCACATTGAATCAATTGAGCGAACCGTTCCTGCAGTGGCATCGGATGTCGTCGCAGCTATCAATAAACTAATTATTAAAATCTCAATTGTAGCTAATCAATTAACATATTGCATTCCAAAACTCACCAGTGCACACGTTGGAAACGCTGTTGCTATTTTCTTCGCCACCCAATGATTGGCAAAGATCATACACTCAGCCACCGTCTCGTGGATTTCCAACGGCTGACAAAATCATGAACAAACACAATCAGGCAAAGCTCCACAACAAAATACAAAATTTATTAAATACAAGATATTTATTATTTAATTTTTTATTTTATTTTCTTAATTTTATGACTCGAAGTATGTAAACTTGATATAAAATATATGAAAATTGATCAAATTAACGTTATTATCAATACGCAATAATAAACAAATGCTAATATCAATAAACAATATTAACGTTAATATCAATACATAAAAATATATTAAAATATAAAATATATAAAAATTATTAATTTATTAATATTTTCTTTAAATTAATTAAACAAATATCTGAAAACCTGTTTGGGTATGAGATCCTCTATGACTTTTTCTTTGCCGACCTGAACCGTCACTTCAATTCCTTCAAGCTCTAGAGCTCCGCCCTCGTCTCGTCGTTCTCTCAGTGTGCGTGCTATGTCCATCAACTTACTAATAGACCAACGCACTGCATCAAGTCTACAACAGAAATATATACATCAGTTGGTACGAACAGTGAGGAGAGCAACAACCAAACAAACAATAAACAAAAAATGAAAACAAACAAACAAAGAACAAACAAAAACAAACAAAAAACAAACAAAACAAACAAAAACAAACAGAAACAAAGAC